>NW_028233744.1:0-167590 GCF_054856555.1 Leptonotus elevatus
TTTTCAGCCCCTAATTGTACACTTCAGGTGAAAATGTCAAAATCTTCAAAATGAGCAAAAGCACAATGAAATTAATGCTTGAATCATCTTCATTTTGCTCAAATACACTAATGACAGCAAAAAGTTTGAGTCTACAACATTTAGTTAAGGTGTGAGAGCCAAAATGAACTTTTTATGGCTTTAAATGCATTTTCAGCCTGATTGTACACTTCAGGTGAAAATGTCAAAATCTTCAAAATGAGCAAAAGCACAATGAAATTAATGCTTGAATCATCTTCATTTTGCTAACATACACTAATGACAGCAAAAAGTTTGAGTCTACAACATTTAGTTAAGGTGTGAGAGCCAAAATGAACTTTTTATGGCTTTAAATGCATTTTCAGCCCGATTGTACACTTCAGGTGAAAATGTCAAAATCTTCAAAATGAGCAAAAGCACAATAAAATTAATGCTTGAATCATCTTCATTTTGCTAAAATATACTAATGACAGCAAAAAGTTTGAGTCTACAACATTTAGTTAAGGTGTGAGAGCCAAAATGAACTTTTTATTGCTTTAAACGCGTTTTCAGCCTGATTGTACACTTCAGGTGAAAATGTCAAAATCTTCAAAATGAGCAAAAGCACAATGAAATTAATGCTTGAATCATCTTCATTTTGCTAAAATACACTAATGACAGCAAAAAGTTTGAGTCTACAACATTTAGTTAAGGTGTGAGAGCCAAAATGAACTTTTTATGGCTTTAAATGCATTTTCAGCCTGATTGTACACTTCAGGTGAAAATGTCAAAATCTTCAAAATGAGCAAAAGCACAATGAAATTAATGCTTGAATCATCTTCATTTTGCTAAAATACACTAATGACAGCAAAAAGTTTGAGTCTACAACATTTAGTTAAGGTGTGAGAGCCAAAATGAACTTTTTATGGCTTTAAATGCATTTTCAGCCCGATTGTACACTTCAGGTGAAAATGTCAAAATCTTCAAAATGAGCAAAAGCACAATAAAATTAATGCTTGAATCATCTTCATTTTGCTAAAATATACTAATGACAGCAAAAAGTTTGAGTCTACAACATTTAGTTAAGGTGTGAGAGCCAAAATGAACTTTTTATTGCTTTAAACGCGTTTTCAGCCCCTAATTGTACACTTCAGGTGAAAATGTCAAAATCTTCAAAATGAGCAAAAGCACAATGAAATTAATGCTTGAATCATCTTCATTTTGCTAAAATACACTAATGACAGCAAAAAGTTTGAGTCTACAACATTTAGTTAAGGTGTGAGAGCCAAAATGAACTTTTTATGGCTTTAAATGCATTTTCAGCCTGATTGTACACTTCAGGTGAAAATGTCAAAATCTTCAAAATGAGCAAAAGCACAATGAAATTAATGCTTGAATCATCTTCATTTTTCTAACATACACTAATGACAGCAAAAAGTTTGAGTCTACAACATTTAGTTAAGGTGTGAGAGCCAAAATGAACTTTTTATGGCTTTAAATGCATTTTCAGCCCGATTGTACACTTCAGGTGAAAATGTCAAAATCTTCAAAATGAGCAAAAGCACAATAAAATTAATGCTTGAATCATCTTCATTTTGCTAAAATATACTAATGACAGCAAAAAGTTTGAGTCTACAACATTTAGTTAAGGTGTGAGAGCCAAAATGAACTTTTTATTGCTTTAAACGCGTTTTCAGCCTGATTGTACACTTCAGGTGAAAATGTCAAAATCTTCAAAATGAGCAAAAGCACAATGAAATTAATGCTTGAATCATCTTCATTTTGCTAAAATACACTAATGACAGCAAAAAGTTTGAGTCTACAACATTTAGTTAAGGTGTGAGAGCCAAAATGAACTTTTTATGGCTTTAAATGCATTTTCAGCCTGATTGTACACTTCAGGTGAAAATGTCAAAATCTTCAAAATGAGCAAAAGCACAATGAAATTAATGCTTGAATCATCTTCATTTTGCTAACATACACTAATGACAGCAAAAAGTTTGAGTCTACAACATTTAGTTAAGGTGTGAGAGCCAAAATGAACTTTTTATGGCTTTAAATGCATTTTCAGCCCGATTGTACACTTCAGGTGAAAATGTCAAAATCTTCAAAATGAGCAAAAGCACAATAAAATTAATGCTTGAATCATCTTCATTTTGCTAAAATATACTAATGACAGCAAAAAGTTTGAGTCTACAACATTTAGTTAAGGTGTGAGAGCCAAAATGAACTTTTTATTGCTTTAAACGCGTTTTCAGCCCCTAATTGTACACTTCAGGTGAAAATGTCAAAATCTTCAAAATGAGCAAAAGCACAATAAAATTAATGCTTGAATCATCTTCATTTTGCTAAAATACACTAATGACAGCAAAAAGTTTGAGTCTACAACATTTAGTTAAGGTGTGAGAGCCAAAATGAACTTTTTATGGCTTTAAATGCATTTTCAGCCCGATTGTACACTTCAGGTGAAAATGTCAAAATCTTCAAAATGAGCAAAAGCACAATAAAATTAATGCTTGAATCATCTTCATTTTGCTAAAATATACTAATGACAGCAAAAAGTTTGAGTCTACATTATTTAGTTAAGGTGTGAGAGCCAAAATGAACTTTTTATTGCTTTAAACGCGTTTTCAGCCTGATTGTACACTTCAGGTGAAAATGTCAAAATCTTCAAAATGAGCAAAAGCACAATGAAATTAATGCTTGAATCATCTTCATTTTGCTAAAATACACTAATGACAGCAAAAAGTTTGAGTCTACAACATTTAGTTAAGGTGTGAGAGCCAAAATGAACTTTTTATGGCTTTAAATGCATTTTCAGCCTGATTGTACACTTCAGGTGAAAATGTCAAAATCTTCAAAATGAGCAAAAGCACAATGAAATTAATGCTTGAATCATCTTCATTTTGCTAACATACACTAATGACAGCAAAAAGTTTGAGTCTACAACATTTAGTTAAGGTGTGAGAGCCAAAATGAACTTTGTATGGCATTAAATGCATTTTCAGCCTGATTGTACACTTCAGATGAAAATGTCAAAATCTTCAAAATGAGCAAAAGCACAATGAAATTAATGCTTGAATCATCTTCATTTTGCTAAAATACACTAATGACAGCAAAAAGTTTGAGTCTACAACATTTAGTTAAGGTGTGAGAGCCAAAATGAACTTTTTATTGCTTTAAACGCGTTTTCAGCCCCTAATTGTACACTTCAGGTGAAAATGTCAAAATCTTCAAAATGAGCAAAAGCACAATGAAATTAATGCTTGAATCATCTTCATTTTGCTAACATACACTAATGACAGCAAAAAGTTTGAGTCTACAACATTTAGTTAAGGTGTGAGAGCCAAAATGAACTTTTTATGGCTTTAAATGCATTTTTAGCCCGATTGTACACTTCAGGTGAAAATGTCAAAATCTTCAAAATGAGCAAAAGCACAATAAAATTATTGCTTGAATCATCTTCATTTTGCTAAAATATACTAATGACAGCAAAAAGTTTGAGTCTACAACATTTAGTTAAGGTGTGAGAGCCAAAATGAACTTTTTATTGCTTTAAACGCGTTTTCAGCCCCTAATTGTACACTTCAGGTGAAAATGTCAAAATCTTCAAAATGAGCAAAAGCACAATGAAATTAATGCTTGAATCATCTTCATTTTGCTAAAATACACTAATGACAGCAAAAAGTTTGAGTCTACAACATTTAGTTAAGGTGTGAGAGCCAAAATGAACTTTTTATGGCTTTAAATGCATTTTCAGCCTGATTGTACACTTCAGGTGAAAATGTCAAAATCTTCAAAATGAGCAAAAGCACAATGAAATTAATGCTTGAATCATCTTCATTTTGCTAACATACACTAATGACAGCAAAAAGTTTGAGTCTACAACATTTAGTTAAGGTGTGAGAGCCAAAATGAACTTTTTATGGCTTTAAATGCATTTTCAGCCCGATTGTACACTTCAGGTGAAAATGTCAAAATCTTCAAAATGAGCAAAAGCACAATAAAATTAATGCTTGAATCATCTTCATTTTGCTAAAATATACTAATGACAGCAAAAAGTTTGAGTCTACAACATTTAGTTAAGGTGTGAGAGCCAAAATGAACTTTTTATTGCTTTAAACGCGTTTTCAGCCCCTAATTGTACACTTCAGGTGAAAATGTCAAAATCTTCAAAATGAGCAAAAGCACAATGAAATTAATGCTTGAATCATCTTCATTTTGCTAAAATACACTAATGACAGCAAAAAGTTTGAGTCTACAACATTTAGTTAAGGTGTGAGAGCCAAAATGAACTTTTTATGGCTTTAAATGCATTTTCAGCCTGATTGTACACTTCAGGTGAAAATGTCAAAATCTTCAAAATCAGCAAAAGCACAATGAAATTAATGCTTGAATCATCTTCATTTTGCTAACATACACTAATGACAGCAAAAAGTTTGAGTCTACAACATTTAGTTAAGGTGTGAGAGCCAAAATGAACTTTTTATGGCTTTAAATGCATTTTCAGCCCGATTGTACACTTCAGGTGAAAATGTCAAAATCTTCAAAATGAGCAAAAGCACAATAAAATTAATGCTTGAATCATCTTCATTTTGCTAAATTATACTAATGACAGCAAAAAGTTTGAGTCTACAACATTTAGTTAAGGTGTGAGAGCCAAAATGAACTTTTTATGGCTTTAAATGCATTTTCAGCCTGATTGTACACTTCAGGTGAAAATGTCAAAATCTTCAAAATGATTAAAAGCCCAATGAAATTAATGCTTGAATCATCTTCATTTTGCTAAAATACACTAATGACAGCAAAAAGTTTGAGTCTACAACATTTAGTTAAGGTGTGAGAGCCAAAATGAACTTTTTATGGCTTTAAATGCATTTTCAGCCCGATTGTACACTTCAGGTGAAAATGTCAAAATCTTCAAAATGAGCAAAAGCACAATAAAATTAATGCTTGAATCATCTTCATTTTGCTAAAATATACTAATGACAGCAAAAAGTTTGAGTCTACAACATTTAGTTAAGGTGTGAGAGCCAAAATGAACTTTTTATTGCTTTAAACGCGTTTTCAGCCCCTAATTGTACACTTCAGGTGAAAATGTCAAAATCTTCAAAATGAGCAAAAGCACAATGAAATTAATGCTTGAATCATCTTCATTTTGCTCAAATACACTAATGACAGCAAAAAGTTTGAGTCTACAACATTTAGTTAAGGTGTGAGAGCCAAAATGAACTTTTTATGGCTTTAAATGCATTTTCAGCCTGATTGTACACTTCAGGTGAAAATGTCAAAATCTTCAAAATGAGCAAAAGCACAATGAAATTAATGCTTGAATCATCTTCATTTTGCTAACATACACTAATGACAGCAAAAAGTTTGAGTCTACAACATTTAGTTAAGGTGTGAGAGCCAAAATGAACTTTTTATGGCTTTAAATGCATTTTCAGCCCGATTGTACACTTCAGGTGAAAATGTCAAAATCTTCAAAATGAGCAAAAGCACAATAAAATTAATGCTTGAATCATCTTCATTTTGCTAAAATATACTAATGACAGCAAAAAGTTTGAGTCTACAACATTTAGTTAAGGTGTGAGAGCCAAAATGAACTTTTTATTGCTTTAAACGCGTTTTCAGCCTGATTGTACACTTCAGGTGAAAATGTCAAAATCTTCAAAATGAGCAAAAGCACAATGAAATTAATGCTTGAATCATCTTCATTTTGCTAAAATACACTAATGACAGCAAAAAGTTTGAGTCTACAACATTTAGTTAAGGTGTGAGAGCCAAAATGAACTTTTTATGGCTTTAAATGCATTTTCAGCCTGATTGTACACTTCAGGTGAAAATGTCAAAATCTTCAAAATGAGCAAAAGCACAATGAAATTAATGCTTGAATCATCTTCATTTTGCTAAAATACACTAATGACAGCAAAAAGTTTGAGTCTACAACATTTAGTTAAGGTGTGAGAGCCAAAATGAACTTTTTATGGCTTTAAATGCATTTTCAGCCCGATTGTACACTTCAGGTGAAAATGTCAAAATCTTCAAAATGAGCAAAAGCACAATAAAATTAATGCTTGAATCATCTTCATTTTGCTAAAATATACTAATGACAGCAAAAAGTTTGAGTCTACAACATTTAGTTAAGGTGTGAGAGCCAAAATGAACTTTTTATTGCTTTAAACGCGTTTTCAGCCCCTAATTGTACACTTCAGGTGAAAATGTCAAAATCTTCAAAATGAGCAAAAGCACAATGAAATTAATGCTTGAATCATCTTCATTTTGCTAAAATACACTAATGACAGCAAAAAGTTTGAGTCTACAACATTTAGTTAAGGTGTGAGAGCCAAAATGAACTTTTTATGGCTTTAAATGCATTTTCAGCCTGATTGTACACTTCAGGTGAAAATGTCAAAATCTTCAAAATGAGCAAAAGCACAATGAAATTAATGCTTGAATCATCTTCATTTTGCTAACATACACTAATGACAGCAAAAAGTTTGAGTCTACAACATTTAGTTAAGGTGTGAGAGCCAAAATGAACTTTTTATGGCTTTAAATGCATTTTCAGCCCGATTGTACACTTCAGGTGAAAATGTCAAAATCTTCAAAATGAGCAAAAGCACAATAAAATTAATGCTTGAATCATCTTCATTTTGCTAAAATATACTAATGACAGCAAAAAGTTTGAGTCTACAACATTTAGTTAAGGTGTGAGAGCCAAAATGAACTTTTTATTGCTTTAAACGCGTTTTCAGCCCCTAATTGTACACTTCAGGTGAAAATGTCAAAATCTTCAAAATGAGCAAAAGCACAATGAAATTAATGCTTGAATCATCTTCATTTTGCTAAAATACACTAATGACAGCAAAAAGTTTGAGTCTACAACATTTAGTTAAGGTGTGAGAGCCAAAATGAACTTTTTATGGCTTTAAATGCATTTTCAGCCTGATTGTACACTTCAGGTGAAAATGTCAAAATCTTCAAAATCAGCAAAAGCACAATGAAATTAATGCTTGAATCATCTTCATTTTGCTAACATACACTAATGACAGCAAAAAGTTTGAGTCTACAACATTTAGTTAAGGTGTGAGAGCCAAAATGAACTTTTTATGGCTTTAAATGCATTTTCAGCCCGATTGTACACTTCAGGTGAAAATGTCAAAATCTTCAAAATGAGCAAAAGCACAATGAAATTAATGCTTGAATCATCTTCATTTTGCTAAAACATACACTAATGACAGCAAAAAGTTTGAGTCTACAACATTTAGTTAAGGTGTGAGAGCCAAAATGAACTTTTTATGGCTTTAAATGCATTTTCAGCCTGATTGTACACTTCAGGTGAAAATGTCAAAATCTTCAAAATGATTAAAAGCCCAATGAAATTAATGCTTGAATCATCTTCATTTTGCTAAAATACACTAATGACAGCAAAAAGTTTGAGTCTACAACATTTAGTTAAGGTGTGAGAGCCAAAATGAACTTTTTATGGCTTTAAATGCATTTTCAGCCCGATTGTACACTTCAGGTGAAAATGTCAAAATCTTCAAAATGAGCAAAAGCACAATAAAATTAATGCTTGAATCATCTTCATTTTGCTAAAATATACTAATGACAGCAAAAAGTTTGAGTCTACAACATTTAGTTAAGGTGTGAGAGCCAAAATGAACTTTTTATTGCTTTAAACGCGTTTTCAGCCCCTAATTGTACACTTCAGGTGAAAATGTCAAAATCTTCAAAATGAGCAAAAGCACAATGAAATTAATGCTTGAATCATCTTCATTTTGCTAAAATACACTAATGACAGCAAAAAGTTTGAGTCTACAACATTTAGTTAAGGTGTGAGAGCCAAAATGAACTTTTTATGGCTTTAAATGCATTTTCAGCCTGATTGTACACTTCAGGTGAAAATGTCAAAATCTTCAAAATGAGCAAAAGCACAATGAAATTAATGCTTGAATCATCTTCATTTTGCTAACATACACTAATGACAGCAAAAAGTTTGAGTCTACAACATTTAGTTAAGGTGTGAGAGCCAAAATGAACTTTTTATGGCTTTAAATGCATTTTCAGCCCGATTGTACACTTCAGGTGAAAATGTCAAAATCTTCAAAATGAGCAAAAGCACAATAAAATTAATGCTTGAATCATCTTCATTTTGCTAAAATATACTAATGACAGCAAAAAGTTTGAGTCTACAACATTTAGTTAAGGTGTGAGAGCCAAAATGAACTTTTTATTGCTTTAAACGCGTTTTCAGCCCCTAATTGTACACTTCAGGTGAAAATGTCAAAATCTTCAAAATGAGCAAAAGCACAATGAAATTAATGCTTGAATCATCTTCATTTTGCTAAAATACACTAATGACAGCAAAAAGTTTGAGTCTACAACATTTAGTTAAGGTGTGAGAGCCAAAATGAACTTTTTATGGCTTTAAATGCATTTTCAGCCCGATTGTACACTTCAGGTGAAAATGTCAAAATCTTCAAAATGAGCAAAAGCACAATGAAATTAATGCTTGAATCATCTTCATTTTGCTAAAATATACTAATGACAGCAAAAAGTTTGAGTCTACAACATTTAGTTAAGGTGTGAGAGCCAAAATGAACTTTTTATTGCTTTAAACGCGTTTTCAGCCCCTAATTGTACACTTCAGGTGAAAATGTCAAAATCTTCAAAATGAGCAAAAGCACAATGAAATTAATGCTTGAATCATCTTCATTTTGCTAAAATACACTAATGACAGCAAAAAGTTTGAGTCTACAACATTTAGTTAAGGTGTGAGAGCCAAAATGAACTTTTTATGGCTTTAAATGCATTTTCAGCCTGATTGTACACTTCAGGTGAAAATGTCAAAATCTTCAAAATGAGCAAAAGCACAATGAAATTAATGCTTGAATCATCTTCATTTTTCTAACATACACTAATGACAGCAAAAAGATTGAGTCTACAACATTTAGTTAAGGTGTGAGAGCCAAAATGAACTTTTTATGGCTTTAAATGCATTTTCAGCCCGATTGTACACTTCAGGTGAAAATGTCAAAATCTTCAAAATGAGCAAAAGCACAATAAAATTAATGCTTGAATCATCTTCATTTTGCTAAAATATACTAATGACAGCAAAAAGTTTGAGTCTACAACATTTAGTTAAGGTGTGAGAGCCAAAATGAACTTTTTATTGCTTTAAACGCGTTTTCAGCCTGATTGTACACTTCAGGTGAAAATGTCAAAATCTTCAAAATGAGCAAAAGCACAATGAAATTAATGCTTGAATCATCTTCATTTTGCTAAAATACACTAATGACAGCAAAAAGTTTGAGTCTACAACATTTAGTTAAGGTGTGAGAGCCAAAATGAACTTTTTATGGCTTTAAATGCATTTTCAGCCTGATTGTACACTTCAGGTGAAAATGTCAAAATCTTCAAAATGAGCAAAAGCACAATGAAATTAATGCTTGAATCATCTTCATTTTGCTAACATACACTAATGACAGCAAAAAGTTTGAGTCTACAACATTTAGTTAAGGTGTGAGAGCCAAAATGAACTTTTTATGGCTTTAAATGCATTTTCAGCCCGATTGTACACTTCAGGTGAAAATGTCAAAATCTTCAAAATGAGCAAAAGCACAATAAAATTAATGCTTGAATCATCTTCATTTTGCTAAAATATACTAATGACAGCAAAAAGTTTGAGTCTACAACATTTAGTTAAGGTGTGAGAGCCAAAATGAACTTTTTATTGCTTTAAACGCGTTTTCAGCCCCTAATTGTACACTTCAGGTGAAAATGTCAAAATCTTCAAAATGAGCAAAAGCACAATAAAATTAATGCTTGAATCATCTTCATTTTGCTAAAATACACTAATGACAGCAAAAAGTTTGAGTCTACAACATTTAGTTAAGGTGTGAGAGCCAAAATGAACTTTTTATGGCTTTAAATGCATTTTCAGCCCGATTGTACACTTCAGGTGAAAATGTCAAAATCTTCAAAATGAGCAAAAGCACAATAAAATTAATGCTTGAATCATCTTCATTTTGCTAAAATATACTAATGACAGCAAAAAGTTTGAGTCTACATTATTTAGTTAAGGTGTGAGAGCCAAAATGAACTTTTTATTGCTTTAAACGCGTTTTCAGCCTGATTGTACACTTCAGGTGAAAATGTCAAAATCTTCAAAATGAGCAAAAGCACAATGAAATTAATGCTTGAATCATCTTCATTTTGCTAAAATACACTAATGACAGCAAAAAGTTTGAGTCTACAACATTTAGTTAAGGTGTGAGAGCCAAAATGAACTTTTTATGGCTTTAAATGCATTTTCAGCCCGATTGTACACTTCAGGTGAAAATGTCAAAATCTTCAAAATGAGCAAAAGCACAATGAAATTAATGCTTGAATCATCTTCATTTTGCTAACATACACTAATGACAGCAAAAAGTTTGAGTCTACAACATTTAGTTAAGGTGTGAGAGCCAAAATGAACTTTTTATGGCTTTAAATGCATTTTCAGCCTGATTGTACACTTCAGGTGAAAATGTCAAAATCTTCAAAATGAGCAAAAGCACAATGAAATTAATGCTTGAATCATCTTCATTTTGCTAAAATACACTAATGACAGCAAAAAGTTTGAGTCTACAACATTTAGTTAAGGTGTGAGAGCCAAAATGAACTTTTTATGGCTTTAAATGCATTTTCAGCCTGATTGTACACTTCAGGTGAAAATGTCAAAATCTTCAAAATGATTAAAAGCCCAATGAAATTAATGCTTGAATCATCTTCATTTTGCTAAAATACACTAATGACAGCAAAAAGTTTGAGTCTACAACATTTAGTTAAGGTGTGAGAGCCAAAATGAACTTTTTATGGCTTTAAATGCATTTTCAGCCCGATTGTACACTTCAGGTGAAAATGTCAAAATCTTCAAAATGAGCAAAAGCACAATAAAATTAATGCTTGAATCATCTTCATTTTGCTAAAATATACTAATGACAGCAAAAAGTTTGAGTCTACAACATTTAGTTAAGGTGTGAGAGCCAAAATGAACTTTTTATTGCTTTAAACGCGTTTTCAGCCCCTAATTGTACACTTCAGGTGAAAATGTCAAAATCTTCAAAATGAGCAAAAGCACAATGAAATTAATGCTTGAATCATCTTCATTTTGCTCAAATACACTAATGACAGCAAAAAGTTTGAGCCTACAACATTTAGTTAAGGTGTGAGAGCCAAAATGAACTTTTTATGGCTTTAAATGCATTTTCAGCCTGATTGTACACTTCAGGTGAAAATGTCAAAATCTTCAAAATGAGCAAAAGCACAATGAAATTAATGCTTGAATCATCTTCATTTTGCTAACATACACTAATGACAGCAAAAAGTTTGAGTCTACAACATTTAGTTAAGGTGTGAGAGCCAAAATGAACTTTTTATGGCTTTAAATGCATTTTCAGCCCGATTGTACACTTCAGGTGAAAATGTCAAAATCTTCAAAATGAGCAAAAGCACAATAAAATAAATGTTTGAATCATCTTCATTTTGCTAAAATATACTAATGACAGCAAAAAGTTTGAGTCTACAACATTTAGTTAAGGAGTGAGAGCCAAAATGAACTTTTTATTGCTTTAAACGCGTTTTCAGCCCCTAATTGTACACTTCAGGTGAAAATGTCAAAATCTTCAAAATGAGCAAAAGCACAATGAAATTAATGCTTGAATCATCTTCATTTTGCTAAAATACACTAATGACAGCAAAAAGTTTGAGTCTATAACATTTAGTTAAGGTGTGAGAGCCAAAATGAACTTTTTATGGCTTTAAATGCATTTTCAGCCTGATTGTACACTTCAGGTGAAAATGTCAAAATCTTCAAAAGGAGCAAAAGCACAATAAAATTAATGCTTGAATCATCTTCATTTTGCTAAAATATACTAATGACAGCAAAAAGTTTGAGTCTACAACATTTAGTTAAGGTGTGAGAGCCAAAATGAACTTTTTATTGCTTTAAACGCGTTTTCAGCCTGATTGTACACTTCAGGTGAAAATGTCAGAATCTTCAAAATGAGCAAAAGCACAATGAAATTAATGCTTGAATCATCTTCATTTTGCTAACATACACTAATGACAGCAAAAAGTTTGAGTCTACAACATTTAGTTAAGGTGTGAGAGCCAAAATGAACTTTTTATGGCTTTAAATGCATTTTCAGCCTGATTGTACACTTCAGGTGAAAATGTCAAAATCTTCAAAATGAGCAAAAGCACAATAAAATTAATGCTTGAATCATCTTCATTTTGCTAAAATATACTAATGACAGCAAAAAGTTTGAGTCTACAACATTTAGTTAAGGTGTGAGAGCCAAAATGAACTTTTTATTGCTTTAAACGCGTTTTCAGCCTGATTGTACACTTCAGGTGAAAATGTCAAAATCTTCAAAATGAGCAAAAGCACAATGAAATTAATGCTTGAATCATCTTCATTTTGCTAACATACACTAATGGCAGCAAAAAGTTTGAGTCTACAACATTTAGTTAAGGTGTGAGAGGCAAAATGAACTTTTTATGGCTTTAAATGCATTTTCAGCCCGATTGTACACTTCAGGTGAAAATGTCAAAATCTTCAAAATGAGCAAAAGCACAATGAAATTAATGCTTGAATCATCTTCATTTTGCTAAAATACACTAATGACAGCAAAAAGTTTGAGTCTACAACATTTAGTTAAGGTGTGAGAGCCAAAAATAACTTTTTATGGCTTTAAATGCATTTTCAGCCTGATTGTACACTTCAGGTGAAAATGTCAAAATCTTCAAAATGAGCAAAAGCACAATGAAATTAATGCTTGAATCATCTTCATTTTTCTAACATACACTAATGACAGCAAAAAGTTTGAGTCTACAACATTTAGTTAAGGTGTGAGAGCCAAAATGAACTTTTTATGGCTTTAAATGCATTTTCAGCCCGATTGTACACTTCAGGTGAAAATGTCAAAATCTTCAAAATGAGCAAAAGCACAATAAAATTAATGCTTGAATCATCTTCATTTTGCTAAAATATACTAATGACAGCAAAAAGTTTGAGTCTACAACATTTAGTTAAGGAGTGAGAGCCAAAATGAACTTTTTATTGCTTTAAACGCGTTTTCAGCCCCTAATTGTACACTTCAGGTGAAAATGTCAAAATCTTCAAAATGAGCAAAAGCACAATAAAATTAATGCTTGAATCATCTTCATTTTGCTAAAATATACTAATGACAGCAAAAAGTTTGAGTCTACAACATTTAGTTAAGGTGTGAGAGCCAAAATGAACTTTTTATGGCTTTAAATGCATTTTCAGCCTGATTGTACACTTCAGGTGAAAATGTCAAAATCTTCAAAATGAGCAAAAGCACAATAAAATTAATGCTTGAATCATCTTCATTTTGCTAAAATATACTAATGACAGCAAAAAGTTTGAGTCTACAACATTTAGTTAAGGTGTGAGAGCCAAAATGAACTTTTTATGGCTTTAAATGCATTTTCAGCCTGATTGTACACTTCAGGTGAAAATGTCAAAATCTTAAAAATGAGCAAAAGCACAATGAAATTAATGCTTGAATCATCTTCATTTTGCTAAAATACACTAATGACAGCAAAAAGTTTGAGTCTACAACATTTAGTTAAGGTGTGAGAGCCAAAATGAACTTTTTATGGCTTTAAATGCATTTTCAGCCTGATTGTACACTTCAGGTGAAAATGTCAAAATCTTCAAAATGAGCAAAAGCACAATAAAATTAATGCTTGAATCATCTTCATTTTGCTAAAATATACTAATGACAGCAAAAAGTTTGAGTCTACAACATTTAGTTAAGGTGTGAGAGCCAAAATGAACTTTTTATTGCTTTAAACGCGTTTTCAGCCCCTAATTGTACACTTCAGGTGAAAATGTCAAAATCTTCAAAATGAGCAAAAGCACAATGAAATTAATGCTTGAATCATCTTCATTTTGCTAAAATACACTAATGACAGCAAAAAGTTTGAGTCTACAACATTTAGTTAAGGTGTGAGAGCCAAAATGAACTTTTTATGGCTTTAAATGCATTTTCAGCCTGATTGTACACTTCAGGTGAAAATGTCAAAATCTTCAAAATGAGCAAAAGCACAATGAAATTAATGCTTGAATCATCTTCATTTTGCTAACATACACTAATGGCAGCAAAAAGTTTGAGTCTACAACATTTAGTTAAGGTGTGAGAGGCAAAATGAACTTTTTATGGCTTTAAATGCATTTTCAGCCCGATTGTACACTTCAGGTGAAAATGTCAAAATCTTCAAAATGAGCAAAAGCACAATGAAATTAATGCTTGAATCATCTTCATTTTGCTAAAATACACTAATGACAGCAAAAAGTTTGAGTCTACAACATTTAGTTAAGGTGTGAGAGCCAAAATGAACTTTTTATGGCTTTAAATGCATTTTCAGCCTGATTGTACACTTCAGGTGAAAATGTCAAAATCTTCAAAATGAGCAAAAGCACAATGAAATTAATGCTTGAATCATCTTCATTTTGCTAACATACACTAATGACAGCAAAAAGTTTGAGTCTACAACATTTAGTTAAGGTGTGAGAGCCAAAATGAACTTTTTATGGCTTTAAATGCATTTTTAGCCCGATTGTAAACTTCAGGTGAAAATGTCAAAATCTTCAAAATGAGCAAAAGCACAATAAAATTATTGCTTGAATCATCTTCATTTTGCTAAAATATACTAATGACAGCAAAAAGTTTGAGTCTACAACATTTAGTTAAGGTGTGAGAGCCAAAATGAACTTTTTATTGCTTTAAACGCGTTTTCAGCCTGATTGTACACTTCAGGTGAAAATGTCAAAATCTTCAAAATGAGCAAAAGCACAATGAAATTAATGCTTGAATCATCTTCATTTTGCTAAAATACACTAATGACAGCAAAAAGTTTGAGTCTACAACATTTAGTTAAGGTGTGAGAGCCAAAATGAACTTTTTATGGCTTTAAATGCATTTTCAGCCCGATTGTACACTTCAGGTGAAAATGTCAAAATCTTCAAAATGAGCAAAAGCACAATAAAATTAATGCTTGAATCATCTTCATTTTGCTAAAATATACTAATGACAGCAAAAAGTTTGAGTCTACAACATTTAGTTAAGGTGTGAGAGCCAAAATGAACTTTTTATTGCTTTAAACGCGTTTTCAGCCCCTAATTGTACACTTCAGGTGAAAATGTCAAAATCTTCAAAATGAGCAAAAGCACAATGAAATTAATGCTTGAATCATCTTCATTTTGCTAAAATATACTAATGACAGCAAAAAGTTTGAGTCTACAACATTTAGTTAAGGTGTGAGAGCCAAAATGAACTTTTTATTGCTTTAAACGCGTTTTCAGCCCCTAATTGTACACTTCAGGTGAAAATGTCAAAATCTTCAAAATGAGCAAAAGCACAATGAAATTAATGCTTGAATCATCTTCATTTTGCTAACATACACTAATGACAGCAAAAAGTTTGAGTCTACAACATTTAGTTAAGGTGTGAGAGCCAAAATGAACTTTTTATGGCTTTAAATGCATTTTCAGCCTGATTGTACACTTCAGGTGAAAATGTCAAAATCTTAAAAATGAGCAAAAGCACAATGAAATTAATGCTTGAATCATCTTCATTTTGCTAAAATACACTAATGACAGCAAAAAGTTTGAGTCTACAACATTTAGTTAAGGTGTGAGAGCCAAAATGAACTTTTTATGGCTTTAAATGCATTTTCAGCCTGATTGTACACTTCAGGTGAAAATGTCAAAATCTTCAAAATGAGCAAAAGCACAATAAAATTAATGCTTGAATCATCTTCATTTTGCTAAAATATACTAATGACAGCAAAAAGTTTGAGTCTACAACATTTAGTTAAGGTGTGAGAGCCAAAATGAACTTTTTATTGCTTTAAACGCGTTTTCAGCCTGATTGTACACTTCAGGTGAAAATGTCAAAATCTTCAAAATGAGCAAAAGCACAATGAAATTAATGCTTGAATCATCTTCATTTTGCTAACATACACTAATGGCAGCAAAAAGTTTGAGTCTACAACATTTAGTTAAGGTGTGAGAGGCAAAATGAACTTTTTATGGCTTTAAATGCATTTTCAGCCCGATTGTACACTTCAGGTGAAAATGTCAAAATCTTCAAAATGAGCAAAAGCACAATGAAATTAATGCTTGAATCATCTTCATTTTGCTAAAATACACTAATGACAGCAAAAAGTTTGAGTCTACAACATTTAGTTAAGGTGTGAGAGCCAAAATTAACTTTTTATGGCTTTAAATGCATTTTCAGCCTGATTGTACACTTCAGGTGAAAATGTCAAAATCTTCAAAATGAGCAAAAGCACAATGAAATTAATGCTTGAATCATCTTCATTTTGCTAACATACACTAATGACAGCAAAAAGTTTGAGTCTACAACATTTAGTTAAGGTGTGAGAGCCAAAATGAACTTTTTATGGCTTTAAATGCATTTTCAGCCCGATTGTACACTTCAGGTGAAAATGTCAAAATCTTCAAAATGAGCAAAAGCACAATAAAATTAATGCTTGAATCATCTTCATTTTGCTAAAATATACTAATGACAGCAAAAAGTTTGAGTCTACAACATTTAGTTAAGGAGTGAGAGCCAAAATGAACTTTTTATTGCTTTAAACGCGTTTTCAGCCCCTAATTGTACACTTCAGGTGAAAATGTCAAAATCTTCAAAATGAGCAAAAGCACAATAAAATTAATGCTTGAATCATCTTCATTTTGCTAAAATATACTAATGACAGCAAAAAGTTTGAGTCTACAACATTTAGTTAAGGTGTGAGAGCCAAAATGAACTTTTTATGGCTTTAAATGCATTTTCAGCCTGATTGTACACTTCAGGTGAAAATGTCAAAATCTTCAAAATGAGCAAAAGCACAATAAAATTAATGCTTGAATCATCTTCATTTTGCTAAAATATACTAATGACAGCAAAAAGTTTGAGTCTACAACATTTAGTTAAGGTGTGAGAGCCAAAATGAACTTTTTATGGCTTTAAATGCATTTTCAGCCTGATTGTACACTTCAGGTGAAAATGTCAAAATCTTAAAAATGAGCAAAAGCACAATGAAATTAATGCTTGAATCATCTTCATTTTGCTAAAATACACTAATGACAGCAAAAAGTTTGAGTTTACAACATTTAGTTAAGGTGTGAGAGCCAAAATGAACTTTTTATGGCTTTAAATGCATTTTCAGCCTGATTGTACACTTCAGGTGAAAATGTCAAAATCTTCAAAATGAGCAAAAGCACAATAAAATTAATGCTTGAATCATCTTCATTTTGCTAAAATATACTAATGACAGCAAAAAGTTTGAGTCTACAACATTTAGTTAAGGTGTGAGAGCCAAAATGAACTTTTTATTGCTTTAAACGCGTTTTCAGCCCCTAATTGTACACTTCAGGTGAAAATGTCAAAATCTTCAAAATGAGCAAAAGCACAATGAAATTAATGCTTGAATCATCTTCATTTTGCTAAAATACACTAATGACAGCAAAAAGTTTGAGTCTACAACATTTAGTTAAGGTGTGAGAGCCAAAATGAACTTTTTATGGCTTTAAATGCATTTTCAGCCTGATTGTACACTTCAGGTGAAAATGTCAAAATCTTCAAAATGAGCAAAAGCACAATGAAATTAATGCTTGAATCATCTTCATTTTGCTAACATACACTAATGGCAGCAAAAAGTTTGAGTCTACAACATTTAGTTAAGGTGTGAGAGGCAAAATGAACTTTTTATGGCTTTAAATGCATTTTCAGCCCGATTGTACACTTCAGGTGAAAATGTCAAAATCTTCAAAATGAGCAAAAGCACAATGAAATTAATGCTTGAATCATCTTCATTTTGCTAAAATACACTAATGACAGCAAAAAGTTTGAGTCTACAACATTTAGTTAAGGTGTGAGAGCCAAAATGAACTTTTTATGGCTTTAAATGCATTTTCAGCCTGATTGTACACTTCAGGTGAAAATGTCAAAATCTTCAAAATGAGCAAAAGCACAATGAAATTAATGCTTGAATCATCTTCATTTTGCTAACATACACTAATGACAGCAAAAAGTTTGAGTCTACAACATTTAGTTAAGGTGTGAGAGCCAAAATGAACTTTTTATGGCTTTAAATGCATTTTTAGCCCGATTGTAAACTTCAGGTGAAAATGTCAAAATCTTCAAAATGAGCAAAAGCACAATAAAATTATTGCTTGAATCATCTTCATTTTGCTAAAATATACTAATGACAGCAAAAAGTTTGAGTCTACAACATTTAGTTAAGGTGTGAGAGCCAAAATGAACTTTTTATTGCTTTAAACGCGTTTTCAGCCCCTAATTGTACACTTCAGGTGAAAATGTCAAAATCTTCAAAATGAGCAAAAGCACAATGAAATTAATGCTTGAATCATCTTCATTTTGCTAAAATACACTAATGACAGCAAAAAGTTTGAGTCTACAACATTTAGTTAAGGTGTGAGAGCCAAAATGAACTTTTTATGGCTTTAAATGCATTTTCAGCCTGATTGTACACTTCAGGTGAAAATGTCAAAATCTTCAAAATGAGCAAAAGCACAATGAAATTAATGCTTGAATCATCTTCATTTTGCTAAAATATACTAATGACAGCAAAAAGTTTGAGTCTACAACATTTAGTTAAGGTGTGAGAGCCAAAATGAACTTTTTATTGCTTTAAACGCGTTTTCAGCCTGATTGTACACTTCAGGTGAAAATGTCAAAATCTTCAAAATGAGCAAAAGCACAATGAAATTAATGCTTGAATCATCTTCATTTTGCTAAAATACACTAATGACAGCAAAAAGTTTGAGTCTACAACATTTAGTTAAGGTGTGAGAGCCAAAATGAACTTTTTATGGCTTTAAATGCATTTTCAGCCCGATTGTACACTTCAGGTGAAAATGTCAAAATCTTCAAAATGAGCAAAAGCACAATAAAATTAATGCTTGAATCATCTTCATTTTGCTAAAATATACTAATGACAGCAAAAAGTTTGAGTCTACAACATTTAGTTAAGGTGTGAGAGCCAAAATGAACTTTTTATTGCTTTAAACGCGTTTTCAGCCCCTAATTGTACACTTCAGGTGAAAATGTCAAAATCTTCAAAATGAGCAAAAGCACAATGAAATTAATGCTTGAATCATCTTCATTTTGCTAAAATACACTAATGACAGCAAAAAGTTTGAGTCTACAACATTTAGTTAAGGTGTGAGAGCCAAAATGAACTTTTTATGGCTTTAAATGCATTTTCAGCCTGATTGTACACTTCAGGTGAAAATGTCAAAATCTTCAAAATGAGCAAAAGCACAATGAAATTAATGCTTGAATCATCTTCATTTTGCTAACATACACTAATGGCAGCAAAAAGTTTGAGTCTACAACATTTAGTTAAGGTGTGAGAGGCAAAATGAACTTTTTATGGCTTTAAATGCATTTTCAGCCCGATTGTACACTTCAGGTGAAAATGTCAAAATCTTCAAAATGAGCAAAAGCACAATGAAATTAATGCTTGAATCATCTTCATTTTGCTAAAATACACTAATGACAGCAAAAAGTTTGAGTCTACAACATTTAGTTAAGGTGTGAGAGCCAAAATGAACTTTTTATGGCTTTAAATGCATTTTCAGCCTGATTGTACACTTCAGGTGAAAATGTCAAAATCTTCAAAATGAGCAAAAGCACAATGAAATTAATGCTTGAATCATCTTCATTTTGCTAACATACACTAATGACAGCAAAAAGTTTGAGTCTACAACATTTAGTTAAGGTGTGAGAGCCAAAATGAACTTTTTATGGCTTTAAATGCATTTTTAGCCCGATTGTACACTTCAGGTGAAAATGTCAAAATCTTCAAAATGAGCAAAAGCACAATAAAATTATTGCTTGAATCATCTTCATTTTGCTAAAATATACTAATGACAGCAAAAAGTTTGAGTCTACAACATTTAGTTAAGGTGTGAGAGCCAAAATGAACTTTTTATTGCTTTAAACGCGTTTTCAGCCCCTAATTGTACACTTCAGGTGAAAATGTCAAAATCTTCAAAATGAGCAAAAGCACAATGAAATTAATGCTTGAATCATCTTCATTTTGCTAAAATACACTAATGACAGCAAAAAGTTTGAGTCTACAACATTTAGTTAAGGTGTGAGAGCCAAAATGAACTTTTTATGGCTTTAAATGCATTTTCAGCCTGATTGTACACTTCAGGTGAAAATGTCAAAATCTTCAAAATGAGCAAAAGCACAATGAAATTAATGCTTGAATCATCTTCATTTTGCTAACATACACTAATGACAGCAAAAAGTTTGAGTCTACAACATTTAGTTAAGGTGTGAGAGCCAAAATGAACTTTTTATGGCTTTAAATGCATTTTCAGCCCGATTGTACACTTCAGGTGAAAATGTCAAAATCTTCAAAATGAGCAAAAGCACAATAAAATTAATGCTTGAATCATCTTCATTTTGCTAAAATATACTAATGACAGCAAAAAGTTTGAGTCTACAACATTTAGTTAAGGTGTGAGAGCCAAAATGAACTTTTTATTGCTTTAAACGCGTTTTCAGCCTGATTGTACACTTCAGGTGAAAATGTCAAAATCTTCAAAATGAGCAAAAGCACAATGAAATTAATGCTTGAATCATCTTCATTTTGCTAAAATACACTAATGACAGCAAAAAGTTTGAGTCTACAACATTTAGTTAAGGTGTGAGAGCCAAAATGAACTTTTTATGGCTTTAAATGCATTTTCAGCCTGATTGTACACTTCAGGTGAAAATGTCAAAATCTTCAAAATGAGCAAAAGCACAATGAAATTAATGCTTGAATCATCTTCATTTTGCTAACATACACTAATGACAGCAAAAAGTTTGAGTCTACAACATTTAGTTAAGGTGTGAGAGCCAAAATGAACTTTTTATGGCTTTAAATGCATTTTCAGCCCGATTGTACACTTCAGGTGAAAATGTCAAAATCTTCAAAATGAGCAAAAGCACAATAAAATTAATGCTTGAATCATCTTCATTTTGCTAAAATATACTAATGACAGCAAAAAGTTTGAGTCTACAACATTTAGTTAAGGTGTGAGAGCCAAAATGAACTTTTTATTGCTTTAAACGCGTTTTCAGCCCCTAATTGTACACTTCAGGTGAAAATGTCAAAATCTTCAAAATGAGCAAAAGCACAATGAAATTAATGCTTGAATCATCTTCATTTTGCTAAAATACACTAATGACAGCAAAAAGTTTGAGTCTACAACATTTAGTTAAGGTGTGAGAGCCAAAATGAACTTTTTATGGCTTTAAATGCATTTTCAACCTGATTGTACACTTCAGGTGAAAATGTCAAAATCTTCAAAATCAGCAAAAGCACAATGAAATTAATGCTTGAATCATCTTCATTTTGCTAACATACACTAATGACAGCAAAAAGTTTGAGTCTACAACATTTAGTTAAGGTGTGAGAGCCAAAATGAACTTTTTATGGCTTTAAATGCATTTTCAGCCCGATTGTACACTTCAGGTGAAAATGTCAAAATCTTCAAAATGAGCAAAAGCACAATAAAATTAATGCTTGAATCATCTTCATTTTGCTAAAATATACTAATGACAGCAAAAAGTTTGAGTCTACAACATTTAGTTAAGGTGTGAGAGCCAAAAATAACTTTTTATGGCTTTAAATGCATTTTCAGCCTGATTGTACACTTCAGGTGAAAATGTCAAAATCTTCAAAATGATTAAAAGCCTAATGAAATTAATGCTTGAATCATCTTCATTTTGCTAAAATACACTAATGACAGCAAAAAGTTTGAGTCTACAACATTTAGTTAAGGTGTGAGAGCCAAAATGAACTTTTTATGGCTTTAAATGCATTTTCAGCCCGATTGTACACTTCAGGTGAAAATGTCAAAATCTTCAAAATGAGCAAAAGCACAATGAAATTAATGCTTGAATCATCTTCATTTTGCTAAAATATACTAATGACAGCAAAAAGTTTGAGTCTACAACATTTAGTTAAGGTGTGAGAGCCAAAATGAACTTTTTATTGCTTTAAACGCGTTTTCAGCCCCTAATTGTACACTTCAGGTGAAAATGTCAAAATCTTCAAAATGAGCAAAAGCACAATGAAATTAATGCTTGAATCATCTTCATTTTGCTCAAATACACTAATGACAGCAAAAAGTTTGAGTCTACAACATTTAGTTAAGGTGTGAGAGCCAAAATGAACTTTTTATGGCTTTAAATGCATTTTCAGCCTGATTGTACACTTCAGGTGAAAATGTCAAAATCTTCAAAATGAGCAAAAGCACAATGAAATTAATGCTTGAATCATCTTCATTTTGCTAACATACACTAATGACAGCAAAAAGTTTGAGTCTACAACATTTAGTTAAGGTGTGAGAGCCAAAATGAACTTTTTATGGCTTTAAATGCATTTTCAGCCCGATTGTACACTTCAGGTGAAAATGTCAAAATCTTCAAAATGAGCAAAAGCACAATAAAATTAATGCTTGAATCATCTTCATTTTGCTAAAATATACTAATGACAGCAAAAAGTTTGAGTCTACAACATTTAGTTAAGGTGTGAGAGCCAAAATGAACTTTTTATTGCTTTAAACGCGTTTTCAGCCTGATTGTACACTTCAGGTGAAAATGTCAAAATCTTCAAAATGAGCAAAAGCACAATGAAATTAATGCTTGAATCATCTTCATTTTGCTAAAATACACTAATGACAGCAAAAAGTTTGAGTCTACAACATTTAGTTAAGGTGTGAGAGCCAAAATGAACTTTTTATGGCTTTAAATGCATTTTCAGCCTGATTGTACACTTCAGGTGAAAATGTCAAAATCTTCAAAATGAGCAAAAGCACAATGAAATTAATGCTTGAATCATCTTCATTTTGCTAAAATACACTAATGACAGCAAAAAGTTTGAGTCTACAACATTTAGTTAAGGTGTGAGAGCCAAAATGAACTTTTTATGGCTTTAAATGCATTTTCAGCCCGATTGTACACTTCAGGTGAAAATGTCAAAATCTTCAAAATGAGCAAAAGCACAATAAAATTAATGCTTGAATCATCTTCATTTTGCTAAAATATACTAATGACAGCAAAAAGTTTGAGTCTACAACATTTAGTTAAGGTGTGAGAGCCAAAATGAACTTTTTATTGCTTTAAACGCGTTTTCAGCCCCTAATTGTACACTTCAGGTGAAAATGTCAAAATCTTCAAAATGAGCAAAAGCACAATGAAATTAATGCTTGAATCATCTTCATTTTGCTAAAATACACTAATGACAGCAAAAAGTTTGAGTCTACAACATTTAGTTAAGGTGTGAGAGCCAAAATGAACTTTTTATGGCTTTAAATGCATTTTCAGCCTGATTGTACACTTCAGGTGAAAATGTCAAAATCTTCAAAATGAGCAAAAGCACAATGAAATTAATGCTTGAATCATCTTCATTTTTCTAACATACACTAATGACAGCAAAAAGTTTGAGTCTACAACATTTAGTTAAGGTGTGAGAGCCAAAATGAACTTTTTATGGCTTTAAATGCATTTTCAGCCCGATTGTACACTTCAGGTGAAAATGTCAAAATCTTCAAAATGAGCAAAAGCACAATAAAATTAATGCTTGAATCATCTTCATTTTGCTAAAATATACTAATGACAGCAAAAAGTTTGAGTCTACAACATTTAGTTAAGGTGTGAGAGCCAAAATGAACTTTTTATTGCTTTAAACGCGTTTTCAGCCTGATTGTACACTTCAGGTGAAAATGTCAAAATCTTCAAAATGAGCAAAAGCACAATGAAATTAATGCTTGAATCATCTTCATTTTGCTAAAATACACTAATGACAGCAAAAAGTTTGAGTCTACAACATTTAGTTAAGGTGTGAGAGCCAAAATGAACTTTTTATGGCTTTAAATGCATTTTCAGCCTGATTGTACACTTCAGGTGAAAATGTCAAAATCTTCAAAATGAGCAAAAGCACAATGAAATTAATGCTTGAATCATCTTCATTTTGCTAACATACACTAATGACAGCAAAAAGTTTGAGTCTACAACATTTAGTTAAGGTGTGAGAGCCAAAATGAACTTTTTATGGCTTTAAATGCATTTTCAGCCCGATTGTACACTTCAGGTGAAAATGTCAAAATCTTCAAAATGAGCAAAAGCACAATAAAATTAATGCTTGAATCATCTTCATTTTGCTAAAATATACTAATGACAGCAAAAAGTTTGAGTCTACAACATTTAGTTAAGGTGTGAGAGCCAAAATGAACTTTTTATTGCTTTAAACGCGTTTTCAGCCCCTAATTGTACACTTCAGGTGAAAATGTCAAAATCTTCAAAATGAGCAAAAGCACAATAAAATTAATGCTTGAATCATCTTCATTTTGCTAAAATACACTAATGACAGCAAAAAGTTTGAGTCTACAACATTTAGTTAAGGTGTGAGAGCCAAAATGAACTTTTTATGGCTTTAAATGCATTTTCAGCCCGATTGTACACTTCAGGTGAAAATGTCAAAATCTTCAAAATGAGCAAAAGCACAATAAAATTAATGCTTGAATCATCTTCATTTTGCTAAAATATACTAATGACAGCAAAAAGTTTGAGTCTACATTATTTAGTTAAGGTGTGAGAGCCAAAATGAACTTTTTATTGCTTTAAACGCGTTTTCAGCCTGATTGTACACTTCAGGTGAAAATGTCAAAATCTTCAAAATGAGCAAAAGCACAATGAAATTAATGCTTGAATCATCTTCATTTTGCTAAAATACACTAATGACAGCAAAAAGTTTGAGTCTACAACATTTAGTTAAGGTGTGAGAGCCAAAATGAACTTTTTATGGCTTTAAATGCATTTTCAGCCTGATTGTACACTTCAGGTGAAAATGTCAAAATCTTCAAAATGAGCAAAAGCACAATGAAATTAATGCTTGAATCATCTTCATTTTGCTAACATACACTAATGACAGCAAAAAGTTTGAGTCTACAACATTTAGTTAAGGTGTGAGAGCCAAAATGAACTTTGTATGGCATTAAATGCATTTTCAGCCTGATTGTACACTTCAGATGAAAATGTCAAAATCTTCAAAATGAGCAAAAGCACAATGAAATTAATGCTTGAATCATCTTCATTTTGCTAAAATACACTAATGACAGCAAAAAGTTTGAGTCTACAACATTTAGTTAAGGTGTGAGAGCCAAAATGAACTTTTTATTGCTTTAAACGCGTTTTCAGCCCCTAATTGTACACTTCAGGTGAAAATGTCAAAATCTTCAAAATGAGCAAAAGCACAATGAAATTAATGCTTGAATCATCTTCATTTTGCTAACATACACTAATGACAGCAAAAAGTTTGAGTCTACAACATTTAGTTAAGGTGTGAGAGCCAAAATGAACTTTTTATGGCTTTAAATGCATTTTTAGCCCGATTGTACACTTCAGGTGAAAATGTCAAAATCTTCAAAATGAGCAAAAGCACAATAAAATTATTGCTTGAATCATCTTCATTTTGCTAAAATATACTAATGACAGCAAAAAGTTTGAGTCTACAACATTTAGTTAAGGTGTGAGAGCCAAAATGAACTTTTTATTGCTTTAAACGCGTTTTCAGCCCCTAATTGTACACTTCAGGTGAAAATGTCAAAATCTTCAAAATGAGCAAAAGCACAATGAAATTAATGCTTGAATCATCTTCATTTTGCTAAAATACACTAATGACAGCAAAAAGTTTGAGTCTACAACATTTAGTTAAGGTGTGAGAGCCAAAATGAACTTTTTATGGCTTTAAATGCATTTTCAGCCTGATTGTACACTTCAGGTGAAAATGTCAAAATCTTCAAAATGAGCAAAAGCACAATGAAATTAATGCTTGAATCATCTTCATTTTGCTAACATACACTAATGACAGCAAAAAGTTTGAGTCTACAACATTTAGTTAAGGTGTGAGAGCCAAAATGAACTTTTTATGGCTTTAAATGCATTTTCAGCCCGATTGTACACTTCAGGTGAAAATGTCAAAATCTTCAAAATGAGCAAAAGCACAATAAAATTAATGCTTGAATCATCTTCATTTTGCTAAAATATACTAATGACAGCAAAAAGTTTGAGTCTACAACATTTAGTTAAGGTGTGAGAGCCAAAATGAACTTTTTATTGCTTTAAACGCGTTTTCAGCCCCTAATTGTACACTTCAGGTGAAAATGTCAAAATCTTCAAAATGAGCAAAAGCACAATGAAATTAATGCTTGAATCATCTTCATTTTGCTAAAATACACTAATGACAGCAAAAAGTTTGAGTCTACAACATTTAGTTAAGGTGTGAGAGCCAAAATGAACTTTTTATGGCTTTAAATGCATTTTCAGCCTGATTGTACACTTCAGGTGAAAATGTCAAAATCTTCAAAATCAGCAAAAGCACAATGAAATTAATGCTTGAATCATCTTCATTTTGCTAACATACACTAATGACAGCAAAAAGTTTGAGTCTACAACATTTAGTTAAGGTGTGAGAGCCAAAATGAACTTTTTATGGCTTTAAATGCATTTTCAGCCCGATTGTACACTTCAGGTGAAAATGTCAAAATCTTCAAAATGAGCAAAAGCACAATAAAATTAATGCTTGAATCATCTTCATTTTGCTAAATTATACTAATGACAGCAAAAAGTTTGAGTCTACAACATTTAGTTAAGGTGTGAGAGCCAAAATGAACTTTTTATGGCTTTAAATGCATTTTCAGCCTGATTGTACACTTCAGGTGAAAATGTCAAAATCTTCAAAATGATTAAAAGCCCAATGAAATTAATGCTTGAATCATCTTCATTTTGCTAAAATACACTAATGACAGCAAAAAGTTTGAGTCTACAACATTTAGTTAAGGTGTGAGAGCCAAAATGAACTTTTTATGGCTTTAAATGCATTTTCAGCCCGATTGTACACTTCAGGTGAAAATGTCAAAATCTTCAAAATGAGCAAAAGCACAATAAAATTAATGCTTGAATCATCTTCATTTTGCTAAAATATACTAATGACAGCAAAAAGTTTGAGTCTACAACATTTAGTTAAGGTGTGAGAGCCAAAATGAACTTTTTATTGCTTTAAACGCGTTTTCAGCCCCTAATTGTACACTTCAGGTGAAAATGTCAAAATCTTCAAAATGAGCAAAAGCACAATGAAATTAATGCTTGAATCATCTTCATTTTGCTCAAATACACTAATGACAGCAAAAAGTTTGAGTCTACAACATTTAGTTAAGGTGTGAGAGCCAAAATGAACTTTTTATGGCTTTAAATGCATTTTCAGCCTGATTGTACACTTCAGGTGAAAATGTCAAAATCTTCAAAATGAGCAAAAGCACAATGAAATTAATGCTTGAATCATCTTCATTTTGCTAACATACACTAATGACAGCAAAAAGTTTGAGTCTACAACATTTAGTTAAGGTGTGAGAGCCAAAATGAACTTTTTATGGCTTTAAATGCATTTTCAGCCCGATTGTACACTTCAGGTGAAAATGTCAAAATCTTCAAAATGAGCAAAAGCACAATAAAATTAATGCTTGAATCATCTTCATTTTGCTAAAATATACTAATGACAGCAAAAAGTTTGAGTCTACAACATTTAGTTAAGGTGTGAGAGCCAAAATGAACTTTTTATTGCTTTAAACGCGTTTTCAGCCTGATTGTACACTTCAGGTGAAAATGTCAAAATCTTCAAAATGAGCAAAAGCACAATGAAATTAATGCTTGAATCATCTTCATTTTGCTAAAATACACTAATGACAGCAAAAAGTTTGAGTCTACAACATTTAGTTAAGGTGTGAGAGCCAAAATGAACTTTTTATGGCTTTAAATGCATTTTCAGCCTGATTGTACACTTCAGGTGAAAATGTCAAAATCTTCAAAATGAGCAAAAGCACAATGAAATTAATGCTTGAATCATCTTCATTTTGCTAAAATACACTAATGACAGCAAAAAGTTTGAGTCTACAACATTTAGTTAAGGTGTGAGAGCCAAAATGAACTTTTTATGGCTTTAAATGCATTTTCAGCCCGATTGTACACTTCAGGTGAAAATGTCAAAATCTTCAAAATGAGCAAAAGCACAATAAAATTAATGCTTGAATCATCTTCATTTTGCTAAAATATACTAATGACAGCAAAAAGTTTGAGTCTACAACATTTAGTTAAGGTGTGAGAGCCAAAATGAACTTTTTATTGCTTTAAACGCGTTTTCAGCCCCTAATTGTACACTTCAGGTGAAAATGTCAAAATCTTCAAAATGAGCAAAAGCACAATGAAATTAATGCTTGAATCATCTTCATTTTGCTAAAATACACTAATGACAGCAAAAAGTTTGAGTCTACAACATTTAGTTAAGGTGTGAGAGCCAAAATGAACTTTTTATGGCTTTAAATGCATTTTCAGCCTGATTGTACACTTCAGGTGAAAATGTCAAAATCTTCAAAATGAGCAAAAGCACAATGAAATTAATGCTTGAATCATCTTCATTTTGCTAACATACACTAATGACAGCAAAAAGTTTGAGTCTACAACATTTAGTTAAGGTGTGAGAGCCAAAATGAACTTTTTATGGCTTTAAATGCATTTTCAGCCCGATTGTGCACTTCAGGTGAAAATGTCAAAATCTTCAAAATGAGCAAAAGCACAATAAAATTAATGCTTGAATCATCTTCATTTTGCTAAAATATACTAATGACAGCAAAAAGTTTGAGTCTACAACATTTAGTTAAGGTGTGAGAGCCAAAATGAACTTTTTATTGCTTTAAACGCGTTTTCAGCCCCTAATTGTACACTTCAGGTGAAAATGTCAAAATCTTCAAAATGAGCAAAAGCACAATGAAATTAATGCTTGAATCATCTTCATTTTGCTAAAATACACTAATGACAGCAAAAAGTTTGAGTCTACAACATTTAGTTAAGGTGTGAGAGCCAAAATGAACTTTTTATGGCTTTAAATGCATTTTCAGCCTGATTGTACACTTCAGGTGAAAATGTCAAAATCTTCAAAATCAGCAAAAGCACAATGAAATTAATGCTTGAATCATCTTCATTTTGCTAACATACACTAATGACAGCAAAAAGTTTGAGTCTACAACATTTAGTTAAGGTGTGAGAGCCAAAATGAACTTTTTATGGCTTTAAATGCATTTTCAGCCCGATTGTACACTTCAGGTGAAAATGTCAAAATCTTCAAAATGAGCAAAAGCACAATGAAATTAATGCTTGAATCATCTTCATTTTGCTAAAACATACACTAATGACAGCAAAAAGTTTGAGTCTACAACATTTAGTTAAGGTGTGAGAGCCAAAATGAACTTTTTATGGCTTTAAATGCATTTTCAGCCTGATTGTACACTTCAGGTGAAAATGTCAAAATCTTCAAAATGATTAAAAGCCCAATGAAATTAATGCTTGAATCATCTTCATTTTGCTAAAATACACTAATGACAGCAAAAAGTTTGAGTCTACAACATTTAGTTAAGGTGTGAGAGCCAAAATGAACTTTTTATGGCTTTAAATGCATTTTCAGCCCGATTGTACACTTCAGGTGAAAATGTCAAAATCTTCAAAATGAGCAAAAGCACAATAAAATTAATGCTTGAATCATCTTCATTTTGCTAAAATATACTAATGACAGCAAAAAGTTTGAGTCTACAACATTTAGTTAAGGTGTGAGAGCCAAAATGAACTTTTTATTGCTTTAAACGCGTTTTCAGCCCCTAATTGTACACTTCAGGTGAAAATGTCAAAATCTTCAAAATGAGCAAAAGCACAATAAAATTAATGCTTGAATCATCTTCATTTTGCTAAAATATACTAATGACAGCAAAAAGTTTGAGTCTACAACATTTAGTTAAGGTGTGAGAGCCAAAATGAACTTTTTATTGCTTTAAACGCGTTTTCAGCCCCTAATTGTACACTTCAGGTGAAAATGTCAAAATCTTCAAAATGAGCAAAAGCACAATGAAATTAATGCTTGAATCATCTTCATTTTGCTAAAATACACTAATGACAGCAAAAAGTTTGAGTCTACAACATTTAGTTAAGGTGTGAGAGCCAAAATGAACTTTTTATGGCTTTAAATGCATTTTCAGCCTGATTGTACACTTCAGGTGAAAATGTCAAAATCTTCAAAATGAGCAAAAGCACAATGAAATTAATGCTTGAATCATCTTCATTTTGCTAACATACACTAATGACAGCAAAAAGTTTGAGTCTACAACATTTAGTTAAGGTGTGAGAGCCAAAATGAACTTTTTATGGCTTTAAATGCATTTTCAGCCCGATTGTACACTTCAGGTGAAAATGTCAAAATCTTCAAAATGAGCAAAAGCACAATAAAATTAATGCTTGAATCATCTTCATTTTGCTAAAATATACTAATGACAGCAAAAAGTTTGAGTCTACAACATTTAGTTAAGGTGTGAGAGCCAAAATGAACTTTTTATTGCTTTAAACGCGTTTTCAGCCCCTAATTGTACACTTCAGGTGAAAATGTCAAAATCTTCAAAATGAGCAAAAGCACAATGAAATTAATGCTTGAATCATCTTCATTTTGCTAAAATACACTAATGACAGCAAAAAGTTTGAGTCTACAACATTTAGTTAAGGTGTGAGAGCCAAAATGAACTTTTTATGGCTTTAAATGCATTTTCAGCCCGATTGTACACTTCAGGTGAAAATGTCAAAATCTTCAAAATGAGCAAAAGCACAATGAAATTAATGCTTGAATCATCTTCATTTTGCTAAAATATACTAATGACAGCAAAAAGTTTGAGTCTACAACATTTAGTTAAGGTGTGAGAGCCAAAATGAACTTTTTATTGCTTTAAACGCGTTTTCAGCCCCTAATTGTACACTTCAGGTGAAAATGTCAAAATCTTCAAAATGAGCAAAAGCACAATGAAATTAATGCTTGAATCATCTTCATTTTGCTAAAATACACTAATGACAGCAAAAAGTTTGAGTCTACAACATTTAGTTAAGGTGTGAGAGCCAAAATGAACTTTTTATGGCTTTAAATGCATTTTCAGCCTGATTGTACACTTCAGGTGAAAATGTCAAAATCTTCAAAATGAGCAAAAGCACAATGAAATTAATGCTTGAATCATCTTCATTTTTCTAACATACACTAATGACAGCAAAAAGATTGAGTCTACAACATTTAGTTAAGGTGTGAGAGCCAAAATGAACTTTTTATGGCTTTAAATGCATTTTCAGCCCGATTGTACACTTCAGGTGAAAATGTCAAAATCTTCAAAATGAGCAAAAGCACAATAAAATTAATGCTTGAATCATCTTCATTTTGCTAAAATATACTAATGACAGCAAAAAGTTTGAGTCTACAACATTTAGTTAAGGTGTGAGAGCCAAAATGAACTTTTTATTGCTTTAAACGCGTTTTCAGCCTGATTGTACACTTCAGGTGAAAATGTCAAAATCTTCAAAATGAGCAAAAGCACAATGAAATTAATGCTTGAATCATCTTCATTTTGCTAAAATACACTAATGACAGCAAAAAGTTTGAGTCTACAACATTTAGTTAAGGTGTGAGAGCCAAAATGAACTTTTTATGGCTTTAAATGCATTTTCAGCCTGATTGTACACTTCAGGTGAAAATGTCAAAATCTTCAAAATGAGCAAAAGCACAATGAAATTAATGCTTGAATCATCTTCATTTTGCTAACATACACTAATGACAGCAAAAAGTTTGAGTCTACAACATTTAGTTAAGGTGTGAGAGCCAAAATGAACTTTTTATGGCTTTAAATGCATTTTCAGCCCGATTGTACACTTCAGGTGAAAATGTCAAAATCTTCAAAATGAGCAAAAGCACAATAAAATTAATGCTTGAATCATCTTCATTTTGCTAAAATATACTAATGACAGCAAAAAGTTTGAGTCTACAACATTTAGTTAAGGTGTGAGAGCCAAAATGAACTTTTTATTGCTTTAAACGCGTTTTCAGCCCCTAATTGTACACTTCAGGTGAAAATGTCAAAATCTTCAAAATGAGCAAAAGCACAATAAAATTAATGCTTGAATCATCTTCATTTTGCTAAAATACACTAATGACAGCAAAAAGTTTGAGTCTACAACATTTAGTTAAGGTGTGAGAGCCAAAATGAACTTTTTATGGCTTTAAATGCATTTTCAGCCCGATTGTACACTTCAGGTGAAAATGTCAAAATCTTCAAAATGAGCAAAAGCACAATAAAATTAATGCTTGAATCATCTTCATTTTGCTAAAATATACTAATGACAGCAAAAAGTTTGAGTCTACATTATTTAGTTAAGGTGTGAGAGCCAAAATGAACTTTTTATTGCTTTAAACGCGTTTTCAGCCTGATTGTACACTTCAGGTGAAAATGTCAAAATCTTCAAAATGAGCAAAAGCACAATGAAATTAATGCTTGAATCATCTTCATTTTGCTAAAATACACTAATGACAGCAAAAAGTTTGAGTCTACAACATTTAGTTAAGGTGTGAGAGCCAAAATGAACTTTTTATGGCTTTAAATGCATTTTCAGCCCGATTGTACACTTCAGGTGAAAATGTCAAAATCTTCAAAATGAGCAAAAGCACAATGAAATTAATGCTTGAATCATCTTCATTTTGCTAACATACACTAATGACAGCAAAAAGTTTGAGTCTACAACATTTAGTTAAGGTGTGAGAGCCAAAATGAACTTTTTATGGCTTTAAATGCATTTTCAGCCTGATTGTACACTTCAGGTGAAAATGTCAAAATCTTCAAAATGAGCAAAAGCACAATGAAATTAATGCTTGAATCATCTTCATTTTGCTAAAATACACTAATGACAGCAAAAAGTTTGAGTCTACAACATTTAGTTAAGGTGTGAGAGCCAAAATGAACTTTTTATGGCTTTAAATGCATTTTCAGCCTGATTGTACACTTCAGGTGAAAATGTCAAAATCTTCAAAATGATTAAAAGCCCAATGAAATTAATGCTTGAATCATCTTCATTTTGCTAAAATACACTAATGACAGCAAAAAGTTTGAGTCTACAACATTTAGTTAAGGTGTGAGAGCCAAAATGAACTTTTTATGGCTTTAAATGCATTTTCAGCCCGATTGTACACTTCAGGTGAAAATGTCAAAATCTTCAAAATGAGCAAAAGCACAATAAAATTAATGCTTGAATCATCTTCATTTTGCTAAAATATACTAATGACAGCAAAAAGTTTGAGTCTACAACATTTAGTTAAGGTGTGAGAGCCAAAATGAACTTTTTATTGCTTTAAACGCGTTTTCAGCCCCTAATTGTACACTTCAGGTGAAAATGTCAAAATCTTCAAAATGAGCAAAAGCACAATGAAATTAATGCTTGAATCATCTTCATTTTGCTCAAATACACTAATGACAGCAAAAAGTTTGAGCCTACAACATTTAGTTAAGGTGTGAGAGCCAAAATGAACTTTTTATGGCTTTAAATGCATTTTCAGCCTGATTGTACACTTCAGGTGAAAATGTCAAAATCTTCAAAATGAGCAAAAGCACAATGAAATTAATGCTTGAATCATCTTCATTTTGCTAACATACACTAATGACAGCAAAAAGTTTGAGTCTACAACATTTAGTTAAGGTGTGAGAGCCAAAATGAACTTTTTATGGCTTTAAATGCATTTTCAGCCCGATTGTACACTTCAGGTGAAAATGTCAAAATCTTCAAAATGAGCAAAAGCACAATAAAATTAATGCTTGAATCATCTTCATTTTGCTAAAATATACTAATGACAGCAAAAAGTTTGAGTCTACAACATTTAGTTAAGGTGTGAGAGCCAAAATGAACTTTTTATTGCTTTAAACGCGTTTTCAGCCTGATTGTACACTTCAGGTGAAAATGTCAAAATCTTCAAAATGAGCAAAAGCACAATGAAATTAATGCTTGAATCATCTTCATTTTGCTAAAATACACTAATGACAGCAAAAAGTTTGAGTCTACAACATTTAGTTAAGGTGTGAGAGCCAAAAGGAACTTTTTATGGCTTTAAATGCATTTTCAGCCTGATTGTACACTTCAGGTGAAAATGTCAAAATCTTCAAAATGAGCAAAAGCACAATGAAATTAATGCTTGAATCATCTTCATTTTGCTAAAATACACTAATGACAGCAAAAAGTTTGAGTCTACAACATTTAGTTAAGGTGTGAGAGCCAAAATGAACTTTTTATGGCTTTAAATGCATTTTCAGCCCGATTGTACACTTCAGGTGAAAATGTCAAAATCTTCAAAATGAGCAAAAGCACAATAAAATTAATGCTTGAATCATCTTCATTTTGCTAAAATATACTAATGACAGCAAAAAGTTTGAGTCTACAACATTTAGTTAAGGTGTGAGAGCCAAAATGAACTTTTTATTGCTTTAAACGCGTTTTCAGCCCCTAATTGTACACTTCAGGTGAAAATGTCAAAATCTTCAAAATGAGCAAAAGCACAATGAAATTAATGCTTGAATCATCTTCATTTTGCTAAAATACACTAATGACAGCAAAAAGTTTGAGTCTACAACATTTAGTTAAGGTGTGAGAGCCAAAATGAACTTTTTATGGCTTTAAATGCATTTTCAGCCCGATTGTACACTTCAGGTGAAAATGTCAAAATCTTCAAAATGAGCAAAAGCACAATAAAATTAATGCTTGAATCATCTTCATTTTGCTAAAATATACTAATGACAGCAAAAAGTTTGAGTCTACAACATTTAGTTAAGGTGTGAGAGCCAAAATGAACTTTTTATTGCTTTAAACGCGTTTTCAGCCTGATTGTACACTTCAGGTGAAAATGTCAAAATCTTCAAAATGAGCAAAAGCACAATGAAATTAATGCTTGAATCATCTTCATTTTGCTAAAATACACTAATGACAGCAAAAAGTTTGAGTCTACAACATTTAGTTAAGGTGTGAGAGCCAAAATGAACTTTTTATGGCTTTAAATGCATTTTCAGCCTGATTGTACACTTCAGGTGAAAATGTCAAAATCTTCAAAATGAGCAAAAGCACAATGAAATTAATGCTTGAATCATCTTCATTTTGCTAAAATACACTAATGACAGCAAAAAGTTTGAGTCTACAACATTTAGTTAAGGTGTGAGAGCCAAAATGAACTTTTTATGGCTTTAAATGCATTTTCAGCCCGATTGTACACTTCAGGTGAAAATGTCAAAATCTTCAAAATGAGCAAAAGCACAATAAAATTAATGCTTGAATCATCTTCATTTTGCTAAAATATACTAATGACAGCAAAAAGTTTGAGTCTACAACATTTAGTTAAGGTGTGAGAGCCAAAATGAACTTTTTATTGCTTTAAACGCGTTTTCAGCCCCTAATTGTACACTTCAGGTGAAAATGTCAAAATCTTCAAAATGAGCAAAAGCACAATGAAATTAATGCTTGAATCATCTTCATTTTGCTAAAATACACTAATGACAGCAAAAAGTTTGAGTCTACAACATTTAGTTAAGGTGTGAGAGCCAAAATGAACTTTTTATGGCTTTAAATGCATTTTCAGCCCGATTGTACACTTCAGGTGAAAATGTCAAAATCTTCAAAATGAGCAAAAGCACAATAAAATTAATGCTTGAATCATCTTCATTTTGCTAAAATATACTAATGACAGCAAAAAGTTTGAGTCTACAACATTTAGTTAAGGTGTGAGAGCCAAAATGAACTTTTTATTGCTTTAAACGCGTTTTCAGCCTGATTGTACACTTCAGGTGAAAATGTCAAAATCTTCAAAATGAGCAAAAGCACAATGAAATTAATGCTTGAATCATCTTCATTTTGCTAAAATACACTAATGACAGCAAAAAGTTTGAGTCTACAACATTTAGTTAAGGTGTGAGAGCCAAAATGAACTTTTTATGGCTTTAAATGCATTTTCAGCCTGATTGTACACTTCAGGTGAAAATGTCAAAATCTTCAAAATGAGCAAAAGCACAATGAAATTAATGCTTGAATCATCTTCATTTTGCTAACATACACTAATGACAGCAAAAAGTTTGAGTCTACAACATTTAGTTAAGGTGTGAGAGCCAAAATGAACTTTTTATGGCTTTAAATGCATTTTCAGCCCGATTGTACACTTCAGGTGAAAATGTCAAAATCTTCAAAATGAGCAAAAGCACAATAAAATTAATGCTTGAATCATCTTCATTTTGCTAAAATATACTAATGACAGTAAAAAGTTTGAGTCTACAACATTTAGTTAAGGTGTGAGAGCCAAAATGAACTTTTTATTGCTTTAAACGCGTTTTCAGCCCCTAATTGTACACTTCAGGTGAAAATGTCAAAATCTTCAAAATGAGCAAAAGCACAATGAAATTAATGCTTGAATCATCTTCATTTTGCTAAAATACACTAATGACAGCAAAAAGTTTGAGTCTACAACATTTAGTTAAGGTGTGAGAGCCAAAATGAACTTTTTATGGCTTTAAATGCATTTTCAGCCTGATTGTACACTTCAGGTGAAAATGTCAAAATCTTCAAAATGAGCAAAAGCACAATAAAATTAATGCTTGAATCATCTTCATTTTGCTAAAATATACTAATGACAGCAAAAAGTTTGAGTCTACAACATTTAGTTAAGGTGTGAGAGCCAAAATGAACTTTTTATTGCTTTAAACGCGTTTTCAGCCTGATTGTACACTTCAGGTGAAAATGTCAAAATCTTCAAAATGAGCAAAAGCACAATGAAATTAATGCTTGAATCATCTTCATTTTGCTAACATACACTAATGACAGCAAAAAGTTTGAGTCTACAACATTTAGTTAAGGTGTGAGAGCCAAAATGAACTTTTTATGGCTTTAAATGCATTTTCAGCCTGATTGTACACTTCAGGTGAAAATGTCAAAATCTTCAAAATGAGCAAAAGCACAATAAAATTAATGCTTGAATCATCTTCATTTTGCTAAAATACACTAATGACAGCAAAAAGTTTGAGTCTACAACATTTAGTTAAGGTGTGAGAGCCAAAATGAACTTTTTATGGCTTTAAATGCATTTTCAGCCTGATTGTACACTTCAGGTGAAAATGTCAAAATCTTCAAAATGAGCAAAAGCCCAATGAAATTAATGCTTGAATCATCTTCATTTTGCTAAAATACACTAATGACAGCAAAAAGTTTGAGTCTACAACATTTAGTTAAGGTGTGAGAGCCAAAATGAACTTTTTATGGCTTTAAATGCATTTTCAGCCCGATTGTACACTTCAGGTGAAAATGTCAAAATCTTCAAAATGAGCAAAAGCACAATAAAATTAATGCTTGAATCATCTTCATTTTGCTAAAATATACTAATGACAGCAAAAAGTTTGAGTCTACAACATTTAGTTAAGGTGTGAGAGCCAAAATGAACTTTTTATTGCTTTAAACGCGTTTTCAGCCCCTAATTGTACACTTCAGGTGAAAATGTCAAAATCTTCAAAATGAGCAAAAGCACAATGAAATTAATGCTTGAATCATCTTCATTTTGCTAAAATACACTAATGACAGCAAAAAGTTTGAGTCTACAACATTTAGTTAAGGTGTGAGAGCCAAAATGAACTTTTTATGGCTTTAAATGCATTTTCAGCCTGATTGTACACTTCAGGTGAAAATGTCAAAATCTTCAAAATGAGCAAAAGCACAATGAAATTAATGCTTGAATCATCTTTATTTTGCTAACATACACTAATGGCAGCAAAAAGTTTGAGTCTACAACATTTAGTTAAGGTGTGAGAGCCAAAATGAACTTTTTATGGCTTTAAATGCATTTTCAGCCCGATAGTACACTTCAGGTGAAAATGTCAAAATCTTCAAAATGAGCAAAAGCACAATAAAATTAATGCTTGAATCATCTTCATTTTGCTAAAATATACTAATGACAGCAAAAAGTTTGAGTCTACAACATTTAGTTAAGGTGTGAGAGCCAAAATGAACTTTTTATTGCTTTAAACGCGTTTTCAGCCCCTAATTGTACACTTCAGGTGAAAATGTCAAAATCTTCAAAATGAGCAAAAGCACAATGAAATTAATGCTTGAATCATCTTCATTTTGCTAACATACACTAATGACAGCAAAAAGTTTGAGTCTACAACATTTAGTTAAGGTGTGAGAGCCAAAATGAACTTTTTATGGCTTTAAATGCATTTTCAGCCCGATTGTACACTTCAGGTGAAAATGTCAAAATCTTCAAAATGAGCAAAAGCACAATAAAATTAATGCTTGAATCATCTTCATTTTGCTAAAATATACTAATGACAGTAAAAAGTTTGAGTCTACAACATTTAGTTAAGGTGTGAGAGCCAAAATGAACTTTTTATTGCTTTAAACGCGTTTTCAGCCCCTAATTGTACACTTCAGGTGAAAATGTCAAAATCTTCAAAATGAGCAAAAGCACAATGAAATTAATGCTTGAATCATCTTCATTTTGCTAAAATACACTAATGACAGCAAAAAGTTTGAGTCTATAACATTTAGTTAAGGTGTGAGAGCCAAAATGAACTTTTTATGGCTTTAAATGCATTTTCAGCCTGATTGTACACTTCAGGTGAAAATGTCAAAATCTTCAAAATGAGCAAAAGCACAATGAAATTAATGCTTGAATCATCTTCATTTTGCTAAAATACACTAATGACAGCAAAAAGTTTGAGTCTACAACATTTAGTTAAGGTGTGAGAGCCAAAATGAACTTTTTATGGCTTTAAATGCATTTTCAGCCTGATTGTACACTTCAGGTGAAAATGTCAAAATCTTCAAAATGAGCAAAAGCACAATGAAATTAATGCTTGAATCATCTTCATTTTGCTAACATACACTAATGACAGCAAAAAGTTTGAGTCTACAACATTTAGTTAAGGTGTGAGAGCCAAAATGAACTTTTTATGGCTTTAAATGCATTTTCAGCCCGATTGTACACTTCAGGTGAAAATGTCAAAATCTTCAAAATGAGCAAAAGCACAATAAAATAAATGTTTGAATCATCTTCATTTTGCTAAAATATACTAATGACAGCAAAAAGTTTGAGTCTACAACATTTAGTTAAGGAGTGAGAGCCAAAATGAACTTTTTATTGCTTTAAACGCGTTTTCAGCCCCTAATTGTACACTTCAGGTGAAAATGTCAAAATCTTCCAAATGAGCAAAAGCACAATGAAATTAATGCTTGAATCATCTTCATTTTGCTAAAATACACTAATGACAGCAAAAAGTTTGAGTCTATAACATTTAGTTAAGGTGTGAGAGCCAAAATGAACTTTTTATGGCTTTAAATGCATTTTCAGCCTGATTGTACACTTCAGGTGAAAATGTCAAAATCTTCAAAATGAGCAAAAGCACAATAAAATTAATGCTTGAATCATCTTCATTTTGCTAAAATATACTAATGACAGCAAAAAGTTTGAGTCTACAACATTTAGTTAAGGTGTGAGAGCCAAAATGAACTTTTTATGGCTTTAAATGCATTTTCAGCCCGATTGTACACTTCAGGTGAAAATGTCAAAATCTTCAAAATGAGCAAAAGCACAATAAAATTAATGCTTGAATCATCTTCATTTTGCTAAAATATACTAATGACAGCAAAAAGTTTGAGTCTACAACATTTAGTTAAGGTGTGAGAGCCAAAATGAACTTTTTATTGCTTTAAACGCGTTTTCAGCCCCTAATTGTACACTTCAGGTGAAAATGTCAAAATCTTCAAAATGAGCAAAAGCACAATGAAATTAATGCTTGAATCATCTTCATTTTGCTAACATACACTAATGACAGCAAAAAGTTTGAGTCTACAACATTTAGTTAAGGTGTGAGAGCCAAAATGAACTTTTTATGGCTTTAAATGCATTTACAGCCCGATTGTACACTTCAGGTGAAAATGTCAAAATCTTCAAAATGAGCAAAAGCACAATAAAATTAATGCTTGAATCATCTTCATTTTGCTAAAATATACTAATGACAGTAAAAAGTTTGAGTCTACAACATTTAGTTAAGGTGTGAGAGCCAAAATGAACTTTTTATTGCTTTAAACGCGTTTTCAGCCCCTAATTGTACACTTCAGGTGAAAATGTCAAAATCTTCAAAATGAGCAAAAGCACAATGAAATTAATGCTTGAATCATCTTCATTTTGCTAAAATACACTAATGACAGCAAAAAGTTTGAGTCTACAACATTTAGTTAAGGTGTGAGAGCCAAAATGAACTTTTTATGGCTTTAAATGCATTTTCAGCCTGATTGTACACTTCAGGTGAAAATGTCAAAATCTTCAAAATGAGCAAAAGCACAATAAAATTAATGCTTGAATCATCTTCATTTTGCTAAAATATACTAATGACAGCAAAAAGTTTGAGTCTACAACATTTAGTTAAGGTGTGAGAGCCAAAATGAACTTTTTATTGCTTTAAACGCGTTTTCAGCCTGATTGTACACTTCAGGTGAAAATGTCAAAATCTTCAAAATGAGCAAAAGCACAATGAAATTAATGCTTGAATCATCTTCATTTTGCTAACATACACTAATGACAGCAAAAAGTTTGAGTCTACAACATTTAGTTAAGGTGTGAGAGCCAAAATTAACTTTTTATGGCTTTAAATGCATTTTCAGCCTGATTGTACACTTCAGGTGAAAATGTCAAAATCTTCAAAATGAGCAAAAGCACAATGAAATTAATGCTTGAATCATCTTCATTTTGCTAAAATACACTAATGACAGCAAAAAGTTTGAGTCTACAACATTTAGTTAAGGTGTGAGAGCCAAAATGAACTTTTTATGGCTTTAAATGCATTTTCAGCCTGATTGTACACTTCAGGTGAAAATGTCAAAATCTTCAAAATGAGCAAAAGCCCAATGAAATTAATGCTTGAATCATCTTCATTTTGCTAAAATACACTAATGACAGCAAAAAGTTTGAGTCTACAACATTTAGTTAAGGTGTGAGAGCCAAAATGAACTTTTTATGGCTTTAAATGCATTTTCAGCCCGATTGTACACTTCAGGTGAAAATGTCAAAATCTTCAAAATGAGCAAAAGCACAATAAAATTAATGCTTGAATCATCTTCATTTTGCTAAAATATACTAATGACAGCAAAAAGTTTGAGTCTACAACATTTAGTTAAGGTGTGAGAGCCAAAATGAACTTTTTATTGCTTTAAACGCGTTTTCAGCCCCTAATTGTACACTTCAGGTGAAAATGTCAAAATCTTCAAAATGAGCAAAAGCACAATGAAATTAATGCTTGAATCATCTTCATTTTGCTAAAATACACTAATGACAGCAAAAAGTTTGAGTCTACAACATTTAGTTAAGGTGTGAGAGCCAAAATGAACTTTTTATGGCTTTAAATGCATTTTCAGCCTGATTGTACACTTCAGGTGAAAATGTCAAAATCTTCAAAATGAGCAAAAGCACAATGAAATTAATGCTTGAATCATCTTTATTTTGCTAACATACACTAATGGCAGCAAAAAGTTTGAGTCTACAACATTTAGTTAAGGTGTGAGAGCCAAAATGAACTTTTTATGGCTTTAAATGCATTTTCAGCCTGATTGTACACTTCAGGTGAAAATGTCAAAATCTTCAAAATGAGCAAAAGCACAATGAAATTAATGCTTGAATCATCTTCATTTTGCTAAAATACACTAATGACAGCAAAAAGTTTGAGTCTACAACATTTAGTTAAGGTGTGAGAGCCAAAATGAACTTTTTATGGCTTTAAATGCATTTTCAGCCCGATTGTACACTTCAGGTGAAAATGTCAAAATCTTCAAAATGAGCAAAAGCACAATAAAATTAATGCTTGAATCATCTTCATTTTGCTAAAATATACTAATGACAGCAAAAAGTTTGAGTCTACAACATTTAGTTAAGGTGTGAGAGCCAAAATGAACTTTTTATTGCTTTAAACGCGTTTTCAGCCCCTAATTGTACACTTCAGGTGAAAATGTCAAAATCTTCAAAATGAGCAAAAGCACAATGAAATTAATGCTTGAATCATCTTCATTTTGCTAACATACACTAATGACAGCAAAAAGTTTGAGTCTACAACATTTAGTTAAGGTGTGAGAGCCAAAATGAACTTTTTATGGCTTTAAATGCATTTTCAGCCCGATTGTACACTTCAGGTGAAAATGTCAAAATCTTCAAAATGAGCAAAAGCACAATAAAATTAATGCTTGAATCATCTTCATTTTGCTAAAATATACTAATGACAGTAAAAAGTTTGAGTCTACAACATTTAGTTAAGGTGTGAGAGCCAAAATGAACTTTTTATTGCTTTAAACGCGTTTTCAGCCCCTAATTGTACACTTCAGGTGAAAATGTCAAAATCTTCAAAATGAGCAAAAGCACAATGAAATTAATGCTTGAATCATCTTCATTTTGCTAAAATACACTAATGACAGCAAAAAGTTTGAGTCTACAACATTTAGTTAAGGTGTGAGAGCCAAAATGAACTTTTTATGGCTTTAAATGCATTTTCAGCCTGATTGTACACTTCAGGTGAAAATAGCAAAATCTTCAAAATGAGCAAAAGCACAATAAAATTAATGCTTGAATCATCTTCATTTTGCTAAAATATACTAATGACAGCAAAAAGTTTGAGTCTACAACATTTAGTTAAGGTGTGAGAGCCAAAATGAACTTTTTATTGCTTTAAACGCGTTTTCAGCCTGATTGTACACTTCAGGTGAAAATGTCAAAATCTTCAAAATGAGCAAAAGCACAATGAAATTAATGCTTGAATCATCTTCATTTTGCTAACATACACTAATGACAGCAAAAAGTTTGAGTCTACAACATTTAGTTAAGGTGTGAGAGCCAAAATGAACTTTTTATGGCTTTAAATGCATTTTCAGCCTGATTGTACACTTCAGGTGAAAATGTCAAAATCTTCAAAATGAGCAAAAGCACAATGAAATTAATGCTTGAATCATCTTCATTTTGCTAAAATACACTAATGACAGCAAAAAGTTTGAGTCTACAACATTTAGTTAAGGTGTGAGAGCCAAAATGAACTTTTTATGGCTTTAAATGCATTTTCAGCCCGATTGTACACTTCAGGTGAAAATGTCAAAATCTTCAAAATGAGCAAAAGCACAATAAAATTAATGCTTGAATCATCTTCATTTTGCTAAAATATACTAATGACAGCAAAAAGTTTGAGTCTACAACATTTAGTTAAGGTGTGAGAGCCAAAATGAACTTTTTATTGCTTTAAACGCGTTTTCAGCCCCTAATTGTACACTTCAGGTGAAAATGTCAAAATCTTCAAAATGAGCAAAAGCACAATGAAATTAATGCTTGAATCATCTTCATTTTGCTAACATACACTAATGACAGCAAAAAGTTTGAGTCTACAACATTTAGTTAAGGTGTGAGAGCCAAAATGAACTTTTTATGGCTTTAAATGCATTTTCAGCCCGATTGTACACTTCAGGTGAAAATGTCAAAATCTTCAAAATGAGCAAAAGCACAATAAAATTAATGCTTGAATCATCTTCATTTTGCTAAAATATACTAATGACAGTAAAAAGTTTGAGTCTACAACATTTAGTTAAGGTGTGAGAGCCAAAATGAACTTTTTATTGCTTTAAACGCGTTTTCAGCCCCTAATTGTACCCTTCAGGTGAAAATGTCAAAATCTTCAAAATGAGCAAAAGCACAATGAAATTAATGCTTGAATCATCTTCATTTTGCTAAAATACACTAATGACAGCAAAAAGTTTGAGTCTACAACATTTAGTTAAGGTGTGAGAGCCAAAATGAACTTTTTATGGCTTTAAATGCATTTTCAGCCTGATTGTACACTTCAGGTGAAAATGTCAAAATCTTCAAAATGAGCAAAAGCACAATAAAATTAATGCTTGAATCATCTTCATTTTGCTAAAATATACTAATGACAGCAAAAAGTTTGAGTCTACAACATTTAGTTAAGGTGTGAGAGCCAAAATGAACTTTTTATTGCTTTAAACGCGTTTTCAGCCTGATTGTACACTTCAGGTGAAAATGTCAAAATCTTCAAAATGAGCAAAAGCACAATGAAATTAATGCTTGAATCATCTTCATTTTGCTAACATACACTAATGACAGCAAAAAGTTTGAGTCTACAACATTTAGTTAAGGTGTGAGAGCCAAAATGAACTTTTTATGGCTTTAAATGCATTTTCAGCCTGATTGTACACTTCAGGTGAAAATGTCAAAATCTTCAAAATGAGCAAAAGCACAATGAAATTAATGCTTGAATCATCTTCATTTTGCTAAAATACACTAATGACAGCAAAAAGTTTGAGTCTACAACATTTAGTTAAGGTGTGAGAGCCAAAATGAACTTTTTATGGCTTTAAATGCATTTTCAGCCTGATTGTACACTTCAGGTGAAAATGTCAAAATCTTCAAAATGAGCAAAAGCCCAATGAAATTAATGCTTGAATCATCTTCATTTTGCTAAAATACACTAATGACAGCAAAAAGTTTGAGTCTACAACATTTAGTTAAGGTGTGAGAGCCAAAATGAACTTTTTATGGCTTTAAATGCATTTTCAGCCCGATTGTACACTTCAGGTGAAAATGTCAAAATCTTCAAAATGAGCAAAAGCACAATAAAATTAATGCTTGAATCATCTTCATTTTGCTAAAATATACTAATGACAGCAAAAAGTTTGAGTCTACAACATTTAGTTAAGGTGTGAGAGCCAAAATGAACTTTTTATTGCTTTAAACGCGTTTTCAGCCCCTAATTGTACACTTCAGGTGAAAATGTCAAAATCTTCAAAATGAGCAAAAGCACAATGAAATTAATGCTTGAATCATCTTCATAATGCTAAAATACACTAATGACAGCAAAAAGTTTGAGTCTACAACATTTAGTTAAGGTGTGAGAGCCAAAATGAACTTTTTATGGCTTTAAATGCATTTTCAGCCTGATTGTACACTTCAGGTGAAAATGTCAAAATCTTCAAAATGAGCAAAAGCACAATGAAATTAATGCTTGAATCATCTTTATTTTGCTAACATACACTAATGGCAGCAAAAAGTTTGAGTCTACAACATTTAGTTAAGGTGTGAGAGCCAAAATGAACTTTTTATGGCTTTAAATGCATTTTCAGCCTGATTGTACACTTCAGGTGAAAATGTCAAAATCTTCAAAATGAGCAAAAGCACAATGAAATTAATGCTTGAATCATCTTCATTTTGCTAAAATACACTAATGACAGCAAAAAGTTTGAGTCTACAACATTTAGTTAAGGTGTGAGAGCCAAAATGAACTTTTTATGGCTTTAAATGCATTTTCAGCCCGATTGTACACTTCAGGTGAAAATGTCAAAATCTTCAAAATGAGCAAAAGCACAATGAAATTAATGCTTGAATCATCTTCATTTTGCTAACATACACTAATGACAGCAAAAAGTTTGAGTCTACAACATTTAGTTAAGGTGTGAGAGCCAAAATGAACTTTTTATGGCTTTAAATGCATTTTCAGCCCGATTGTACACTTCAGGTGAAAATGTCAAAATCTTCAAAATGAGCAAAAGCACAATAAAATAAATGTTTGAATCATCTTCATTTTGCTAAAATATACTAATGACAGCAAAAAGTTTGAGTCTACAACATTTAGTTAAGGAGTGAGAGCCAAAATGAACTTTTTATTGCTTTAAACGCGTTTTCAGCCCCTAATTGTACACTTCAGGTGAAAATGTCAAAATCTTCCAAATGAGCAAAAGCACAATGAAATTAATGCTTGAATCATCTTCATTTTGCTAAAATACACTAATGACAGCAAAAAGTTTGAGTCTATAACATTTAGTTAAGGTGTGAGAGCCAAAATGAACTTTTTATGGCTTTAAATGCATTTTCAGCCTGATTGTACACTTCAGGTGAAAATGTCAAAATCTTCAAAATGAGCAAAAGCACAATAAAATTAATGCTTGAATCATCTTCATTTTGCTAAAATATACTAATGACAGCAAAAAGTTTGAGTCTACAACATTTAGTTAAGGTGTGAGAGCCAAAATGAACTTTTTATGGCTTTAAATGCATTTTCAGCCCGATTGTACACTTCAGGTGAAAATGTCAAAATCTTCAAAATGAGCAAAAGCACAATAAAATTAATGCTTGAATCATCTTCATTTTGCTAAAATATACTAATGACAGCAAAAAGTTTGAGTCTACAACATTTAGTTAAGGTGTGAGAGCCAAAATGAACTTTTTATTGCTTTAAACGCGTTTTCAGCCCCTAATTGTACACTTCAGGTGAAAATGTCAAAATCTTCAAAATGAGCAAAAGCACAATGAAATTAATGCTTGAATCATCTTCATTTTGCTAACATACACTAATGACAGCAAAAAGTTTGAGTCTACAACATTTAGTTAAGGTGTGAGAGCCAAAATGAACTTTTTATGGCTTTAAATGCATTTACAGCCCGATTGTACACTTCAGGTGAAAATGTCAAAATCTTCAAAATGAGCAAAAGCACAATAAAATTAATGCTTGAATCATCTTCATTTTGCTAAAATATACTAATGACAGTAAAAAGTTTGAGTCTACAACATTTAGTTAAGGTGTGAGAGCCAAAATGAACTTTTTATTGCTTTAAACGCGTTTTCAGCCCCTAATTGTACACTTCAGGTGAAAATGTCAAAATCTTCAAAATGAGCAAAAGCACAATGAAATTAATGCTTGAATCATCTTCATTTTGCTAAAATACACTAATGACAGCAAAAAGTTTGAGTCTACAACATTTAGTTAAGGTGTGAGAGCCAAAATGAACTTTTTATGGCTTTAAATGCATTTTCAGCCTGATTGTACACTTCAGGTGAAAATGTCAAAATCTTCAAAATGAGCAAAAGCACAATAAAATTAATGCTTGAATCATCTTCATTTTGCTAAAATATACTAATGACAGCAAAAAGTTTGAGTCTACAACATTTAGTTAAGGTGTGAGAGCCAAAATGAACTTTTTATTGCTTTAAACGCGTTTTCAGCCTGATTGTACACTTCAGGTGAAAATGTCAAAATCTTCAAAATGAGCAAAAGCACAATGAAATTAATGCTTGAATCATCTTCATTTTGCTAACATACACTAATGACAGCAAAAAGTTTGAGTCTACAACATTTAGTTAAGGTGTGAGAGCCAAAATTAACTTTTTATGGCTTTAAATGCATTTTCAGCCTGATTGTACACTTCAGGTGAAAATGTCAAAATCTTCAAAATGAGCAAAAGCACAATGAAATTAATGCTTGAATCATCTTCATTTTGCTAAAATACACTAATGACAGCAAAAAGTTTGAGTCTACAACATTTAGTTAAGGTGTGAGAGCCAAAATGAACTTTTTATGGCTTTAAATGCATTTTCAGCCTGATTGTACACTTCAGGTGAAAATGTCAAAATCTTCAAAATGAGCAAAAGCCCAATGAAATTAATGCTTGAATCATCTTCATTTTGCTAAAATACACTAATGACAGCAAAAAGTTTGAGTCTACAACATTTAGTTAAGGTGTGAGAGCCAAAATGAACTTTTTATGGCTTTAAATGCATTTTCAGCCCGATTGTACACTTCAGGTGAAAATGTCAAAATCTTCAAAATGAGCAAAAGCACAATAAAATTAATGCTTGAATCATCTTCATTTTGCTAAAATATACTAATGACAGCAAAAAGTTTGAGTCTACAACATTTAGTTAAGGTGTGAGAGCCAAAATGAACTTTTTATTGCTTTAAACGCGTTTTCAGCCCCTAATTGTACACTTCAGGTGAAAATGTCAAAATCTTCAAAATGAGCAAAAGCACAATGAAATTAATGCTTGAATCATCTTCATTTTGCTAAAATACACTAATGACAGCAAAAAGTTTGAGTCTACAACATTTAGTTAAGGTGTGAGAGCCAAAATGAACTTTTTATGGCTTTAAATGCATTTTCAGCCTGATTGTACACTTCAGGTGAAAATGTCAAAATCTTCAAAATGAGCAAAAGCACAATGAAATTAATGCTTGAATCATCTTTATTTTGCTAACATACACTAATGGCAGCAAAAAGTTTGAGTCTACAACATTTAGTTAAGGTGTGAGAGCCAAAATGAACTTTTTATGGCTTTAAATGCATTTTCAGCCTGATTGTACACTTCAGGTGAAAATGTCAAAATCTTCAAAATGAGCAAAAGCACAATGAAATTAATGCTTGAATCATCTTCATTTTGCTAAAATACACTAATGACAGCAAAAAGTTTGAGTCTACAACATTTAGTTAAGGTGTGAGAGCCAAAATGAACTTTTTATGGCTTTAAATGCATTTTCAGCCCGATTGTACACTTCAGGTGAAAATGTCAAAATCTTCAAAATGAGCAAAAGCACAATAAAATTAATGCTTGAATCATCTTCATTTTGCTAAAATATACTAATGACAGCAAAAAGTTTGAGTCTACAACATTTAGTTAAGGTGTGAGAGCCAAAATGAACTTTTTATTGCTTTAAACGCGTTTTCAGCCCCTAATTGTACACTTCAGGTGAAAATGTCAAAATCTTCAAAATGAGCAAAAGCACAATGAAATTAATGCTTGAATCATCTTCATTTTGCTAACATACACTAATGACAGCAAAAAGTTTGAGTCTACAACATTTAGTTAAGGTGTGAGAGCCAAAATGAACTTTTTATGGCTTTAAATGCATTTTCAGCCCGATTGTACACTTCAGGTGAAAATGTCAAAATCTTCAAAATGAGCAAAAGCACAATAAAATTAATGCTTGAATCATCTTCATTTTGCTAAAATATACTAATGACAGTAAAAAGTTTGAGTCTACAACATTTAGTTAAGGTGTGAGAGCCAAAATGAACTTTTTATTGCTTTAAACGCGTTTTCAGCCCCTAATTGTACACTTCAGGTGAAAATGTCAAAATCTTCAAAATGAGCAAAAGCACAATGAAATTAATGCTTGAATCATCTTCATTTTGCTAAAATACACTAATGACAGCAAAAAGTTTGAGTCTACAACATTTAGTTAAGGTGTGAGAGCCAAAATGAACTTTTTATGGCTTTAAATGCATTTTCAGCCTGATTGTACACTTCAGGTGAAAATAGCAAAATCTTCAAAATGAGCAAAAGCACAATAAAATTAATGCTTGAATCATCTTCATTTTGCTAAAATATACTAATGACAGCAAAAAGTTTGAGTCTACAACATTTAGTTAAGGTGTGAGAGCCAAAATGAACTTTTTATTGCTTTAAACGCGTTTTCAGCCTGATTGTACACTTCAGGTGAAAATGTCAAAATCTTCAAAATGAGCAAAAGCACAATGAAATTAATGCTTGAATCATCTTCATTTTGCTAACATACACTAATGACAGCAAAAAGTTTGAGTCTACAACATTTAGTTAAGGTGTGAGAGCCAAAATGAACTTTTTATGGCTTTAAATGCATTTTCAGCCTGATTGTACACTTCAGGTGAAAATGTCAAAATCTTCAAAATGAGCAAAAGCACAATGAAATTAATGCTTGAATCATCTTCATTTTGCTAAAATACACTAATGACAGCAAAAAGTTTGAGTCTACAACATTTAGTTAAGGTGTGAGAGCCAAAATGAACTTTTTATGGCTTTAAATGCATTTTCAGCCCGATTGTACACTTCAGGTGAAAATGTCAAAATCTTCAAAATGAGCAAAAGCACAATAAAATTAATGCTTGAATCATCTTCATTTTGCTAAAATATACTAATGACAGCAAAAAGTTTGAGTCTACAACATTTAGTTAAGGTGTGAGAGCCAAAATGAACTTTTTATTGCTTTAAACGCGTTTTCAGCCCCTAATTGTACACTTCAGGTGAAAATGTCAAAATCTTCAAAATGAGCAAAAGCACAATGAAATTAATGCTTGAATCATCTTCATTTTGCTAACATACACTAATGACAGCAAAAAGTTTGAGTCTACAACATTTAGTTAAGGTGTGAGAGCCAAAATGAACTTTTTATGGCTTTAAATGCATTTTCAGCCCGATTGTACACTTCAGGTGAAAATGTCAAAATCTTCAAAATGAGCAAAAGCACAATAAAATTAATGCTTGAATCATCTTCATTTTGCTAAAATATACTAATGACAGTAAAAAGTTTGAGTCTACAACATTTAGTTAAGGTGTGAGAGCCAAAATGAACTTTTTATTGCTTTAAACGCGTTTTCAGCCCCTAATTGTACCCTTCAGGTGAAAATGTCAAAATCTTCAAAATGAGCAAAAGCACAATGAAATTAATGCTTGAATCATCTTCATTTTGCTAAAATACACTAATGACAGCAAAAAGTTTGAGTCTACAACATTTAGTTAAGGTGTGAGAGCCAAAATGAACTTTTTATGGCTTTAAATGCATTTTCAGCCTGATTGTACACTTCAGGTGAAAATGTCAAAATCTTCAAAATGAGCAAAAGCACAATAAAATTAATGCTTGAATCATCTTCATTTTGCTAAAATATACTAATGACAGCAAAAAGTTTGAGTCTACAACATTTAGTTAAGGTGTGAGAGCCAAAATGAACTTTTTATTGCTTTAAACGCGTTTTCAGCCTGATTGTACACTTCAGGTGAAAATGTCAAAATCTTCAAAATGAGCAAAAGCACAATGAAATTAATGCTTGAATCATCTTCATTTTGCTAACATACACTAATGACAGCAAAAAGTTTGAGTCTACAACATTTAGTTAAGGTGTGAGAGCCAAAATGAACTTTTTATGGCTTTAAATGCATTTTCAGCCTGATTGTACACTTCAGGTGAAAATGTCAAAATCTTCAAAATGAGCAAAAGCACAATGAAATTAATGCTTGAATCATCTTCATTTTGCTAAAATACACTAATGACAGCAAAAAGTTTGAGTCTACAACATTTAGTTAAGGTGTGAGAGCCAAAATGAACTTTTTATGGCTTTAAATGCATTTTCAGCCTGATTGTACACTTCAGGTGAAAATGTCAAAATCTTCAAAATGAGCAAAAGCCCAATGAAATTAATGCTTGAATCATCTTCATTTTGCTAAAATACACTAATGACAGCAAAAAGTTTGAGTCTACAACATTTAGTTAAGGTGTGAGAGCCAAAATGAACTTTTTATGGCTTTAAATGCATTTTCAGCCCGATTGTACACTTCAGGTGAAAATGTCAAAATCTTCAAAATGAGCAAAAGCACAATAAAATTAATGCTTGAATCATCTTCATTTTGCTAAAATATACTAATGACAGCAAAAAGTTTGAGTCTACAACATTTAGTTAAGGTGTGAGAGCCAAAATGAACTTTTTATTGCTTTAAACGCGTTTTCAGCCCCTAATTGTACACTTCAGGTGAAAATGTCAAAATCTTCAAAATGAGCAAAAGCACAATGAAATTAATGCTTGAATCATCTTCATAATGCTAAAATACACTAATGACAGCAAAAAGTTTGAGTCTACAACATTTAGTTAAGGTGTGAGAGCCAAAATGAACTTTTTATGGCTTTAAATGCATTTTCAGCCTGATTGTACACTTCAGGTGAAAATGTCAAAATCTTCAAAATGAGCAAAAGCACAATGAAATTAATGCTTGAATCATCTTTATTTTGCTAACATACACTAATGGCAGCAAAAAGTTTGAGTCTACAACATTTAGTTAAGGTGTGAGAGCCAAAATGAACTTTTTATGGCTTTAAATGCATTTTCAGCCTGATTGTACACTTCAGGTGAAAATGTCAAAATCTTCAAAATGAGCAAAAGCACAATGAAATTAATGCTTGAATCATCTTCATTGTGCTAAAATACACTAATGACAGCAAAAAGTTTGAGTCTACAACATTTAGTTAAGGTGTGAGAGCCAAAATGAACTTTTTATGGCTTTAAATGCATTTTCAGCCCGATTGTACACTTCAGGTGAAAATGTCAAAATCTTCAAAATGAGCAAAAGCACAATAAAATTAATGCTTGAATCATCTTCATTTTGCTAAAATATACTAATGACAGCAAAAAGTTTGAGTCTACAACATTTAGTTAAGGTGTGAGAGCCAAAATGAACTTTTTATTGCTTTAAACGCGTTTTCAGCCCCTAATTGTACACTTCAGGTGAAAATGTCAAAATCTTCAAAATGAGCAAAAGCACAATGAAATTAATGCTTGAATCATCTTCATTTTGCTAACATACACTAATGACAGCAAAAAGTTTGAGTCTACAACATTTAGTTAAGGTGTGAGAGCCAAAATGAACTTTTTATGGCTTTAAATGCATTTTCAGCCCGATTGTACACTTCAGGTGAAAATGTCAAAATCTTCAAAATGAGCAAAAGCACAATAAAATTAATGCTTGAATCATCTTCATTTTGCTAAAATATACTAATGACAGTAAAAAGTTTGAGTCTACAACATTTAGTTAAGGTGTGAGAGCCAAAATGAACTTTTTATTGCTTTAAACGCGTTTTCAGCCCCTAATTGTACACTTCAGGTGAAAATGTCAAAATCTTCAAAATGAGCAAAAGCACAATGAAATTAATGCTTGAATCATCTTCATTTTGCTAAAATACACTAATGACAGCAAAAAGTTTGAGTCTACAACATTTAGTTAAGGTGTGAGAGCCAAAATGAACTTTTTATGGCTTTAAATGCATTTTCAGCCTGATTGTACACTTCAGGTGAAAATAGCAAAATCTTCAAAATGAGCAAAAGCACAATAAAATTAATGCTTGAATCATCTTCATTTTGCTAAAATATACTAATGACAGCAAAAAGTTTGAGTCTACAACATTTAGTTAAGGTGTGAGAGCCAAAATGAACTTTTTATTGCTTTAAACGCGTTTTCAGCCTGATTGTACACTTCAGGTGAAAATGTCAAAATCTTCAAAATGAGCAAAAGCACAATGAAATTAATGCTTGAATCATCTTCATTTTGCTAACATACACTAATGACAGCAAAAAGTTTGAGTCTACAACATTTAGTTAAGGTGTGAGAGCCAAAATGAACTTTTTATGGCTTTAAATGCATTTTCAGCCTGATTGTACACTTCAGGTGAAAATGTCAAAATCTTCAAAATGAGCAAAAGCACAATGAAATTAATGCTTGAATCATCTTCATTTTGCTAAAATACACTAATGACAGCAAAAAGTTTGAGTCTACAACATTTAGTTAAGGTGTGAGAGCCAAAATGAACTTTTTATGGCTTTAAATGCATTTTCAGCCCGATTGTACACTTCAGGTGAAAATGTCAAAATCTTCAAAATGAGCAAAAGCACAATAAAATTAATGCTTGAATCATCTTCATTTTGCTAAAATATACTAATGACAGCAAAAAGTTTGAGTCTACAACATTTAGTTAAGGTGTGAGAGCCAAAATGAACTTTTTATTGCTTTAAACGCGTTTTCAGCCCCTAATTGTACACTTCAGGTGAAAATGTCAAAATCTTCAAAATGAGCAAAAGCACAATGAAATTAATGCTTGAATCATCTTCATTTTGCTAACATACACTAATGACAGCAAAAAGTTTGAGTCTACAACATTTAGTTAAGGTGTGAGAGCCAAAATGAACTTTTTATGGCTTTAAATGCATTTTCAGCCCGATTGTACACTTCAGGTGAAAATGTCAAAATCTTCAAAATGAGCAAAAGCACAATAAAATTAATGCTTGAATCATCTTCATTTTGCTAAAATATACTAATGACAGTAAAAAGTTTGAGTCTACAACATTTAGTTAAGGTGTGAGAGCCAAAATGAACTTTTTATTGCTTTAAACGCGTTTTCAGCCCCTAATTGTACACTTCAGGTGAAAATGTCAAAATCTTCAAAATGAGCAAAAGCACAATGAAATTAATGCTTGAATCATCTTCATTTTGCTAAAATACACTAATGACAGCAAAAAGTTTGAGTCTACAACATTTAGTTAAGGTGTGAGAGCCAAAATGAACTTTTTATGGCTTTAAATGCATTTTCAGCCTGATTGTACACTTCAGGTGAAAATAGCAAAATCTTCAAAATGAGCAAAAGCACAATAAAATTAATGCTTGAATCATCTTCATTTTGCTAAAATATACTAATGACAGCAAAAAGTTTGAGTCTACAACATTTAGTTAAGGTGTGAGAGCCAAAATGAACTTTTTATTGCTTTAAACGCGTTTTCAGCCTGATTGTACACTTCAGGTGAAAATGTCAAAATCTTCAAAATGAGCAAAAGCACAATGAAATTAATGCTTGAATCATCTTCATTTTGCTAACATACACTAATGACAGCAAAAAGTTTGAGTCTACAACATTTAGTTAAGGTGTGAGAGCCAAAATGAACTTTTTATGGCTTTAAATGCATTTTCAGCCTGATTGTACACTTCAGGTGAAAATGTCAAAATCTTCAAAATGAGCAAAAGCACAATGAAATTAATGCTTGAATCATCTTCATTTTGCTAAAATACACTAATGACAGCAAAAAGTTTGAGTCTACAACATTTAGTTAAGGTGTGAGAGCCAAAATGAACTTTTTATGGCTTTAAATGCATTTTCAGCCTGATTGTACACTTCAGGTGAAAATGTCAAAATCTTCAAAATGAGCAAAAGCCCAATGAAATTAATGCTTGAATCATCTTCATTTTGCTAAAATACACTAATGACAGCAAAAAGTTTGAGTCTACAACATTTAGTTAAGGTGTGAGAGCCAAAATGAACTTTTTATGGCTTTAAATGCATTTTCAGCCCGATTGTACACTTCAGGTGAAAATGTCAAAATCTTCAAAATGAGCAAAAGCACAATGAAATTAATGCTTGAATCATCTTCATTTTGCTAAAATACACTAATGACAGCAAAAAGTTTGAGTCTACAACATTTAGTTAAGGTGTGAGAGCCAAAATGAACTTTTTATGGCTTTAAATGCATTTTCAGCCTGATTGTACACTTCAGGTGAAAATGTCAAAATCTTCAAAATGAGCAAAAGCACAATGAAATTAATGCTTGAATCATCTTTATTTTGCTAACATACACTAATGGCAGCAAAAAGTTTGAGTCTACAACATTTAGTTAAGGTGTGAGAGCCAAAATGAACTTTTTATGGCTTTAAATGCATTTTCAGCCCGATTGTACACTTCAGGTGAAAATGTCAAAATCTTCAAAATGAGCAAAAGCACAATAAAATTAATGCTTGAATCATCTTCATTTTGCTAAAATATACTAATGACAGCAAAAAGTTTGAGTCTACAACATTTAGTTAAGGAGTGAGAGCCAAAATGAACTTTTTATTGCTTTAAACGCGTTTTCAGCCCCTAATTGTACACTTCAGGTGAAAATGTCAAAATCTTCAAAATGAGCAAAAGCACAATGAAATTAATGCTTGAATCATCTTCATTTTGCTAAAATACACTAATGACAGCAAAAAGTTTGAGTCTATAACATTTAGTTAAGGTGTGAGAGCCAAAATGAACTTTTTATGGCTTTAAATGCATTTTCAGCCTGATTGTACACTTCAGGTGAAAATGTCAAAATCTTCAAAATGAGCAAAAGCACAATGAAATTAATGCTTGAATCATCTTCATTTTGCTAACATACACTAATGGCAGCAAAAAGTTTGAGTCTACAACATTTAGTTAAGGTGTGAGAGGCAAAATGAACTTTTTATGGCTTTAAATGCATTTTCAGCCCGATTGTACACTTCAGGTGAAAATGTCAAAATCTTCAAAATGAGCAAAAGCACAATGAAATTAATGCTTGAATCATCTTCATTTTGCTAAAATACACTAATGACAGCAAAAAGTTTGAGTCTACAACATTTAGTTAAGGTGTGAGAGCCAAAATTAACTTTTTATGGCTTTAAATGAATTTTCAGCCTGATTGTACACTTCAGGTGAAAATGTCAAAATCTTCAAAATGAGCAAAAGCACAATGAAATTAATGCTTGAATCATCTTCATTTTGCTAACATACACTAATGACAGCAAAAAGTTTGAGTCTACAACATTTAGTTAAGGTGTGAGAGCCAAAATGAACTTTTTATGGCTTTAAATGCATTTTCAGCCCGATTGTACACTTCAGGTGAAAATGTCAAAATCTTCAAAATGAGCAAAAGCACAATAAAATTAATGCTTGAATCATCTTCATTTTGCTAAAATATACTAATGACAGCAAAAAGTTTGAGTCTACAACATTTAGTTAAGGAGTGAGAGCCAAAATGAACTTTTTATTGCTTTAAACGCGTTTTCAGCCCCTAATTGTACACTTCAGGTGAAAATGTCAAAATCTTCAAAATGAGCAAAAGCACAATAAAATTAATGCTTGAATCATCTTCATTTTGCTAAAATATACTAATGACAGCAAAAAGTTTGAGTCTACAACATTTAGTTAAGGTGTGAGAGCCAAAATGAACTTTTTATGGCTTTAAATGCATTTTCAGCCTGATTGTACACTTCAGGTGAAAATGTCAAAATCTTCAAAATGAGCAAAAGCACAATGAAATTAATGCTTGAATCATCTTCATTTTGCTAAAATACACTAATGACAGCAAAAAGTTTGAGTCTACAACATTTAGTTAAGGTGTGAGAGCCAAAATGAACTTTTTATGGCTTTAAATGCATTTTCAGCCTGATTGTACACTTCAGGTGAAAATGTCAAAATCTTCAAAATGAGCAAAAGCACAATAAAATTAATGCTTGAATCATCTTCATTTTGCTAAAATATACTAATGACAGCAAAAAGTTTGAGTCTACAACATTTAGTTAAGGTGTGAGAGCCAAAATGAACTTTTTATTGCTTTAAACGCGTTTTCAGCCCCTAATTGTACACTTCAGGTGAAAATGTCAAAATCTTCAAAATGAGCAAAAGCACAATGAAATTAATGCTTGAATCATCTTCATTTTGCTAACATACACTAATGACAGCAAAAAGTTTGAGTCTACAACATTTAGTTAAGGTGTGAGAGCCAAAATGAACTTTTTATGGCTTTAAATGCATTTACAGCCCGATTGTACACTTCAGGTGAAAATGTCAAAATCTTCAAAATGAGCAAAAGCACAATAAAATTAATGCTTGAATCATCTTCATTTTGCTAAAATATACTAATGACAGTAAAAAGTTTGAGTCTACAACATTTAGTTAAGGTGTGAGAGCCAAAATGAACTTTTTATTGCTTTAAACGCGTTTTCAGCCCCTAATTGTACACTTCAGGTGAAAATGTCAAAATCTTCAAAATGAGCAAAAGCACAATGAAATTAATGCTTGAATCATCTTCATTTTGCTAAAATACACTAATGACAGCAAAAAGTTTGAGTCTACAACATTTAGTTAAGGTGTGAGAGCCAAAATGAACTTTTTATGGCTTTAAATGCATTTTCAGCCTGATTGTACACTTCAGGTGAAAATGTCAAAATCTTCAAAATGAGCAAAAGCACAATAAAATTAATGCTTGAATCATCTTCATTTTGCTAAAATATACTAATGACAGCAAAAAGTTTGAGTCTACAACATTTAGTTAAGGTGTGAGAGCCAAAATGAACTTTTTATGGCTTTAAATGCATTTTCAGCCCGATTGTACACTTCAGGTGAAAATGTCAAAATCTTCAAAATGAGCAAAAGCACAATGAAATTAATGCTTGAATCATCTTCATTTTGCTAAAATACACTAATGACAGCAAAAAGTTTGAGTCTACAACATTTAGTTAAGGTGTGAGAGCCAAAATGAACTTTTTATGGCTTTAAATGCATTTTCAGCCTGATTGTACACTTCAGGTGAAAATGTCAAAATCTTCAAAATGAGCAAAAGCACAATGAAATTAATGCTTGAATCATCTTTATTTTGCTAACATACACTAATGGCAGCAAAAAGTTTGAGTCTACAACATTTAGTTAAGGTGTGAGAGCCAAAATGAACTTTTTATGGCTTTAAATGCATTTTCAGCCCGATTGTACACTTCAGGTGAAAATGTCAAAATCTTCAAAATGAGCAAAAGCACAATAAAATTAATGCTTGAATCATCTTCATTTTGCTAAAATATACTAATGACAGCAAAAAGTTTGAGTCTACAACATTTAGTTAAGGAGTGAGAGCCAAAATGAACTTTTTATTGCTTTAAACGCGTTTTCAGCCCCTAATTGTACACTTCAGGTGAAAATGTCAAAATCTTCAAAATGAGCAAAAGCACAATGAAATTAATGCTTGAATCATCTTCATTTTGCTAAAATACACTAATGACAGCAAAAAGTTTGAGTCTATAACATTTAGTTAAGGTGTGAGAGCCAAAATGAACTTTTTATGGCTTTAAATGCATTTTCAGCCTGATTGTACACTTCAGGTGAAAATGTCAAAATCTTCAAAATGAGCAAAAGCACAATGAAATTAATGCTTGAATCATCTTCATTTTGCTAACATACACTAATGGCAGCAAAAAGTTTGAGTCTACAACATTTAGTTAAGGTGTGAGAGGCAAAATGAACTTGTTATGGCTTTAAATGCATTTTCAGCCCGATTGTACACTTCAGGTGAAAATGTCAAAATCTTCAAAATGAGCAAAAGCACAATGAAATTAATGCTTGAATCATCTTCATTTTGCTAAAATACACTAATGACAGCAAAAAGTTTGAGTCTACAACATTTAGTTAAGGTGTGAGAGCCAAAATTAACTTTTTATGGCTTTAAATGCATTTTCAGCCTGATTGTACACTTCAGGTGAAAATGTCAAAATCTTCAAAATGAGCAAAAGCACAATGAAATTAATGCTTGAATCATCTTCATTTTGCTAACATACACTAATGACAGCAAAAAGTTTGAGTCTACAACATTTAGTTAAGGTGTGAGAGCCAAAATGAACTTTTTATGGCTTTAAATGCATTTTCAGCCCGATTGTACACTTCAGGTGAAAATGTCAAAATCTTCAAAATGAGCAAAAGCACAATAAAATTAATGCTTGAATCATCTTCATTTTGCTAAAATATACTAATGACAGCAAAAAGTTTGAGTCTACAACATTTAGTTAAGGAGTGAGAGCCAAAATGAACTTTTTATTGCTTTAAACGCGTTTTCAGCCCCTAATTGTACACTTCAGGTGAAAATGTCAAAATCTTCAAAATGAGCAAAAGCACAATAAAATTAATGCTTGAATCATCTTCATTTTGCTAAAATATACTAATGACAGCAAAAAGTTTGAGTCTACAACATTTAGTTAAGGTGTGAGAGCCAAAATGAACTTTTTATGGCTTTAAATGCATTTTCAGCCTGATTGTACACTTCAGGTGAAAATGTCAAAATCTTCAAAATGAGCAAAAGCACAATAAAATTAATGCTTGAATCATCTTCATTTTGCTAAAATATACTAATGACAGCAAAAAGTTTGAGTCTACAACATTTAGTTAAGGTGTGAGAGCCAAAATGAACTTTTTATTGCTTTAAACGCGTTTTCAGCCTGATTGTACACTTCAGGTGAAAATGTCAAAATCTTCAAAATGAGCAAAAGCACAATGAAATTAATGCTTGAATCATCTTCATTTTGCTAACATACACTAATGACAGCAAAAAGTTTGAGTCTACAACATTTAGTTAAGGTGTGAGAGCCAAAATGAACTTTTTATGGCTTTAAATGCATTTTCAGCCTGATTGTACACTTCAGGTGAAAATGTCAAAATCTTCAAAATGAGCAAAAGCACAATGAAATTAATGCTTGAATCATCTTCATTTTGCTAAAATACACTAATGACAGCAAAAAGTTTGAGTCTACAACATTTAGTTAAGGTGTGAGAGCCAAAATGAACTTTTTATGGCTTTAAATGCATTTTCAGCCTGATTGTACTTCAGGTGAAAATGTCAAAATCTTCAAAATGAGCAAAAGCACAATAAAATTAATGCTTGAATCATCTTCATTTTGCTAAAATATACTAATGACAGCAAAAAGTTTGAGTCTACAACATTTAGTTAAGGTGTGAGAGCCAAAATGAACTTTTTATTGCTTTAAACGCGTTTTCAGCCCCTAATTGTACACTTCAGGTGAAAATGTCAAAATCTTCAAAATGAGCAAAAGCACAATGAAATTAATGCTTGAATCATCTTCATTTTGCTAAAATACACTAATGACAGCAAAAAGTTTGAGTCTACAACATTTAGTTAAGGTGTGAGAGCCAAAATGAACTTTTTATGGCTTTAAATGCATTTTCAGCCTGATTGTACACTTCAGGTGAAAATGTCAAAATCTTCAAAATGAGCAAAAGCACAATGAAATTAATGCTTGAATCATCTTCATTTTGCTAACATACACTAATGACAGCAAAAAGTTTGAGTCTACAACATTTAGTTAAGGTGTGAGAGCCAAAATGAACTTTTTATGGCTTTAAATGCATTTTCAGCCTGATTGTACACTTCAGGTGAAAATGTCAAAATCTTCAAAATGAGCAAAAGCACAATGAAATTAATGCTTGAATCATCTTCATTTTGCTAAAATACACTAATGACAGCAAAAAGTTTGAGTCTACAACATTTAGTTAAGGTGTGAGAGCCAAAATGAACTTTTTATGGCTTTAAATGCATTTTCAGCCTGATTGTACACTTCAGGTGAAAATGTCAAAATCTTCAAAATGAGCAAAAGCACAATAAAATTAATGCTTGAATCATCTTCATTTTGCTAAAATATACTAATGACAGCAAAAAGTTTGAGTCTACAACATTTAGTTAAGGTGTGAGAGCCAAAATGAACTTTTTATTGCTTTAAACGCGTTTTCAGCCCCTAATTGTACACTTCAGGTGAAAATGTCAAAATCTTCAAAATGAGCAAAAGCACAATGAAATTAATGCTTGAATCATCTTCATTTTGCTAAAATACACTAATGACAGCAAAAAGTTTGAGTCTACAACATTTAGTTAAGGTGTGAGAGCCAAAATGAACTTTTTATGGCTTTAAATGCATTTTCAGCCTGATTGTACACTTCAGGTGAAAATGTCAAAATCTTCAAAATGAGCAAAAGCACAATGAAATTAATGCTTGAATCATCTTCATTTTGCTAACATACACTAATGGCAGCAAAAAGTTTGAGTCTACAACATTTAGTTAAGGTGTGAGAGGCAAAATGAACTTTTTATGGCTTTAAATGCATTTTCAGCCCGATTGTACACTTCAGGTGAAAATGTCAAAATCTTCAAAATGAGCAAAAGCACAATGAAATTAATGCTTGAATCATCTTCATTTTGCTAAAATACACTAATGACAGCAAAAAGTTTGAGTCTACAACATTTAGTTAAGGTGTGAGAGCCAAAATGAACTTTTTATGGCTTTAAATGCATTTTCAGCCTGATTGTACACTTCAGGTGAAAATGTCAAAATCTTCAAAATGAGCAAAAGCACAATGAAATTAATGCTTGAATCATCTTCATTTTGCTAACATACACTAATGACAGCAAAAAGTTTGAGTCTACAACATTTAGTTAAGGTGTGAGAGCCAAAATGAACTTTTTATGGCTTTAAATGCATTTTCAGCCCGATTGTACACTTCAGGTGAAAATGTCAAAATCTTCAAAATGAGCAAAAGCACAATAAAATTAATGCTTGAATCATCTTCATTTTGCTAAATTATACTAATGACAGCAAAAAGTTTGAGTCTACAACATTTAGTTAAGGTGTGAGAGCCAAAATGAACTTTTTATTGCTTTAAACGCGTTTTCAGCCTGATTGTACACTTCAGGTGAAAATGTCAAAATCTTCAAAATGAGCAAAAGCACAATGAAATTAATGCTTGAATCATCTTCATTTTGCTAAAATACACTAATGACAGCAAAAAGTTTGAGTCTACAACATTTAGTTAAGGTGTGAGAGCCAAAATGAACTTTTTATGGCTTTAAATGCATTTTCAGCCTGATTGTACACTTCAGGTGAAAATGTCAAAATCTTCAAAATGAGCAAAAGCACAATGAAATTAATGCTTGAATCATCTTCATTTTGCTAACATACACTAATGACAGCAAAAAGTTTGAGTCTACAACATTTAGTTAAGGTGTGAGAGCCAAAATGAACTTTTTATGGCTTTAAATGCATTTTCAGCCCGATTGTACACTTCAGGTGAAAATGTCAAAATCTTCAAAATGAGCAAAAGCACAATAAAATTAATGCTTGAATCATCTTCATTTTGCTAAAATATACTAATGACAGCAAAAAGTTTGAGTCTACAACATTTAGTTAAGGTGTGAGAGCCAAAATGAACTTTTTATTGCTTTAAACGCGTTTTCAGCCCCTAATTGTACACTTCAGGTGAAAATGTCAAAATCTTCAAAATGAGCAAAAGCACAATGAAATTAATGCTTGAATCATCTTCATTTTGCTCAAATACACTAATGACAGCAAAAAGTTTGAGTCTACAACATTTAGTTAAGGTGTGAGAGCCAAAATGAACTTTTTATGGCTTTAAATGCATTTTCAGCCTGATTGTACACTTCAGGTGAAAATGTCAAAATCTTCAAAATGAGCAAAAGCACAATGAAATTAATGCTTGAATCATCTTCATTTTGCTAACATACACTAATGACAGCAAAAAGTTTGAGTCTACAACATTTAGTTAAGGTGTGAGAGCCAAAATGAACTTTTTATGGCTTTAAATGCATTTACAGCCCGATTGTACACTTCAGGTGAAAATGTCAAAATCTTCAAAATGAGCAAAAGCACAATAAAATTAATGCTTGAATCATCTTCATTTTGCTAAAATATACTAATGACAGTAAAAAGTTTGAGTCTACAACATTTAGTTAAGGTGTGAGAGCCAAAATGAACTTTTTATTGCTTTAAACGCGTTTTCAGCCCCTAATTGTACACTTCAGGTGAAAATGTCAAAATCTTCAAAATGAGCAAAAGCACAATGAAATTAATGCTTGAATCATCTTCATTTTGCTAAAATACACTAATGACAGCAAAAAGTTTGAGTCTACAACATTTAGTTAAGGTGTGAGAGCCAAAATGAACTTTTTATGGCTTTAAATGCATTTTCAGCCTGATTGTACACTTCAGGTGAAAATGTCAAAATCTTCAAAATGAGCAAAAGCACAATAAAATTAATGCTTGAATCATCTTCATTTTGCTAAAATATACTAATGACAGCAAAAAGTTTGAGTCTACAACATTTAGTTAAGGTGTGAGAGCCAAAATGAACTTTTTATTGCTTTAAACGCGTTTTCAGCCTGATTGTACACTTCAGGTGAAAATGTCAAAATCTTCAAAATGAGCAAAAGCACAATGAAATTAATGCTTGAATCATCTTCATTTTGCTAACATACACTAATGACAGCAAAAAGTTTGAGTCTACAACATTTAGTTAAGGTGTGAGAGCCAAAATGAACTTTTTATGGCTTTAAATGCATTTTCAGCCTGATTGTACACTTCAGGTGAAAATGTCAAAATCTTCAAAATGAGCAAAAGCACAATGAAATTAATGCTTGAATCATCTTCATTTTGCTAAAATACACTAATGACAGCAAAAAGTTTGAGTCTACAACATTTAGTTAAGGTGTGAGAGCCAAAATGAACTTTTTATGGCTTTAAATGCATTTTCAGCCTGATTGTACACTTCAGGTGAAAATGTCAAAATCTTCAAAATGAGCAAAAGCCCAATGAAATTAATGCTTGAATCATCTTCATTTTGCTAAAATACACTAATGACAGCAAAAAGTTTGAGTCTACAACATTTAGTTAAGGTGTGAGAGCCAAAATGAACTTTTTATGGCTTTAAATGCATTTTCAGCCCGATTGTACACTTCAGGTGAAAATGTCAAAATCTTCAAAATGAGCAAAAGCACAATAAAATTAATGCTTGAATCATCTTCATTTTGCTAAAATATACTAATGACAGCAAAAAGTTTGAGTCTACAACATTTAGTTAAGGTGTGAGAGCCAAAATGAACTTTTTATTGCTTTAAACGCGTTTTCAGCCCCTAATTGTACACTTCAGGTGAAAATGTCAAAATCTTCAAAATGAGCAAAAGCACAATGAAATTAATGCTTGAATCATCTTCATTTTGCTAAAATACACTAATGACAGCAAAAAGTTTGAGTCTACAACATTTAGTTAAGGTGTGAGAGCCAAAATGAACTTTTTATGGCTTTAAATGCATTTTCAGCCTGATTGTACACTTCAGGTGAAAATGTCAAAATCTTCAAAATGAGCAAAAGCACAATGAAATTAATGCTTGAATCATCTTTATTTTGCTAACATACACTAATGGCAGCAAAAAGTTTGAGTCTACAACATTTAGTTAAGGTGTGAGAGCCAAAATGAACTTTTTATGGCTTTAAATGCATTTTCAGCCTGATTGTACACTTCAGGTGAAAATGTCAAAATCTTCAAAATGAGCAAAAGCACAATGAAATTAATGCTTGAATCATCTTCATTTTGCTAAAATACACTAATGACAGCAAAAAGTTTGAGTCTACAACATTTAGTTAAGGTGTGAGAGCCAAAATGAACTTTTTATGGCTTTAAATGCATTTTCAGCCCGATTGTACACTTCAGGTGAAAATGTCAAAATCTTCAAAATGAGCAAAAGCACAATAAAATTAATGCTTGAATCATCTTCATTTTGCTAAAATATACTAATGACAGAAAAAAGTTTGAGTCTACAACATTTAGTTAAGGTGTGAGAGCCAAAATGAACTTTTTATTGCTTTAAACGCGTTTTCAGCCCCTAATTGTACACTTCAGGTGAAAATGTCAAAATCTTCAAAATGAGCAAAAGCACAATGAAATTAATGCTTGAATCATCTTCATTTTGCTAACATACACTAATGACAGCAAAAAGTTTGAGTCTACAACATTTAGTTAAGGTGTGAGAGCCAAAATGAACTTTTTATGGCTTTAAATGCATTTTCAGCCCGATTGTACACTTCAGGTGAAAATGTCAAAATCTTCAAAATGAGCAAAAGCACAATAAAATTAATGCTTGAATCATCTTCATTTTGCTAAAATATACTAATGACAGTAAAAAGTTTGAGTCTACAACATTTAGTTAAGGTGTGAGAGCCAAAATGAACTTTTTATTGCTTTAAACGCGTTTTCAGCCCCTAATTGTACACTTCAGGTGAAAATGTCAAAATCTTCAAAATGAGCAAAAGCACAATGAAATTAATGCTTGAATCATCTTCATTTTGCTAAAATACACTAATGACAGCAAAAAGTTTGAGTCTACAACATTTAGTTAAGGTGTGAGAGCCAAAATGAACTTTTTATGGCTTTAAATGCATTTTCAGCCTGATTGTACACTTCAGGTGAAAATAGCAAAATCTTCAAAATGAGCAAAAGCACAATAAAATTAATGCTTGAATCATCTTCATTTTGCTAAAATATACTAATGACAGAAAAAAGTTTGAGTCTACAACATTTAGTTAAGGTGTGAGAGCCAAAATGAACTTTTTATTGCTTTAAACGCGTTTTCAGCCTGATTGTACACTTCAGGTGAAAATGTCAAAATCTTCAAAATGAGCAAAAGCACAACGAAATTAATGCTTGAATCATCTTCATTTTGCTAACATACACTAATGACAGCAAAAAGTTTGAGTCTACAACATTTAGTTAAGGTGTGAGAGCCAAAATGAACTTTTTATGGCTTTAAATGCATTTTCAGCCTGATTGTACACTTCAGGTGAAAATGTCAAAATCTTCAAAATGAGCAAAAGCACAATGAAATTAATGCTTGAATCATCTTCATTTTGCTAAAATACACTAATGACAGCAAAAAGTTTGAGTCTACAACATTTAGTTAAGGTGTGAGAGCCAAAATGAACTTTTTATGGCTTTAAATGCATTTTCAGCCTGATTGTACACTTCAGGTGAAAATGTCAAAATCTTCAAAATGAGCAAAAGCCCAATGAAATTAATGCTTGAATCATCTTCATTTTGCTAAAATACACTAATGACAGCAAAAAGTTTGAGTCTACAACATTTAGTTAAGGTGTGAGAGCCAAAATGAACTTTTTATGGCTTTAAATGCATTTTCAGCCCGATTGTACACTTCAGGTGAAAATGTCAAAATCTTCAAAATGAGCAAAAGCACAATGAAATTAATGCTTGAATCATCTTCATTTTGCTAAAATACACTAATGACAGCAAAAAGTTTGAGTCTACAACATTTAGTTAAGGTGTGAGAGCCAAAATGAACTTTTTATGGCTTTAAATGCATTTTCAGCCTGATTGTACACTTCAGGTGAAAATGTCAAAATCTTCAAAATGAGCAAAAGCACAATGAAATTAATGCTTGAATCATCTTTATTTTGCTAACATACACTAATGGCAGCAAAAAGTTTGAGTCTACAACATTTAGTTAAGGTGTGAGAGCCAAAATGAACTTTTTATGGCTTTAAATGCATTTTCAGCCCGATTGTACACTTCAGGTGAAAATGTCAAAATCTTCAAAATGAGCAAAAGCAAAAAAAATTAATGCTTGAATCATCTTCATTTTGCTAAAATATACTAATGACAGCAAAAAGTTTGAGTCTACAACATTTAGTTAAGGAGTGAGAGCCAAAATGAACTTTTTATTGCTTTAAACGCGTTTTCAGCCCCTAATTGTACACTTCAGGTGAAAATGTCAAAATCTTCAAAATGAGCAAAAGCACAATGAAATTAATGCTTGAATCATCTTCATTTTGCTAAAATACACTAATGACAGCAAAAAGTTTGAGTCTATAACATTTAGTTAAGGTGTGAGAGCCAAAATGAACTTTTTATGGCTTTAAATGCATTTTCAGCCTGATTGTACACTTCAGGTGAAAATGTCAAAATCTTCAAAATGAGCAAAAGCACAATGAAATTAATGCTTGAATCATCTTCATTTTGCTAACATACACTAATGGCAGCAAAAAGTTTGAGTCTACAACATTTAGTTAAGGTGTGAGAGGCAAAATGAACTTTTTATGGCTTTAAATGCATTTTCAGCCCGATTGTACACTTCAGGTGAAAATGTCAAAATCTTCAAAATGAGCAAAAGCACAATGAAATTAATGCTTGAATCATCTTCATTTTGCTAAAATACACTAATGACAGCAAAAAGTTTGAGTCTACAACATTTAGTTAAGGTGTGAGAGCCAAAATTAACTTTTTATGGCTTTAAATGCATTTTCAGCCTGATTGTACACTTCAGGTGAAAATGTCAAAATCTTCAAAATGAGCAAAAGCACAATGAAATTAATGCTTGAATCATCTTCATTTTGCTAACATACACTAATGACAGCAAAAAGTTTGAGTCTACAACATTTAGTTAAGGTGTGAGAGCCAAAATGAACTTTTTATGGCTTTAAATGCATTTTCAGCCCGATTGTACACTTCAGGTGAAAATGTCAAAATCTTCAAAATGAGCAAAAGCACAATAAAATTAATGCTTGAATCATCTTCATTTTGCTAAAATATACTAATGACAGCAAAAAGTTTGAGTCTACAACATTTAGTTAAGGAGTGAGAGCCAAAATGAACTTTTTATTGCTTTAAACGCGTTTTCAGCCCCTAATTGTACACTTCAGGTGAAAATGTCAAAATCTTCAAAATGAGCAAAAGCACAATAAAATTAATGCTTGAATCATCTTCATTTTGCTAAAATATACTAATGACAGCAAAAAGTTTGAGTCTACAACATTTAGTTAAGGTGTGAGAGCCAAAATGAACTTTTTATGGCTTTAAATGCATTTTCAGCCTGATTGTACACTTCAGGTGAAAATGTCAAAATCTTCAAAATGAGCAAAAGCACAATAAAATTAATGCTTGAATCATCTTCATTTTGCTAAAATATACTAATGACAGCAAAAAGTTTGAGTCTACAACATTTAGTTAAGGTGTGAGAGCCAAAATGAACTTTTTATTGCTTTAAACGCGTTTTCAGCCTGATTGTACACTTCAGGTGAAAATGTCAAAATCTTCAAAATGAGCAAAAGCACAATGAAATTAATGCTTGAATCATCTTCATTTTGCTAACATACACTAATGACAGCAAAAAGTTTGAGTCTACAACATTTAGTTAAGGTGTGAGAGCCAAAATGAACTTTTTATGGCTTTAAATGCATTTTCAGCCTGATTGTACACTTCAGGTGAAAATGTCAAAATCTTCAAAATGAGCAAAAGCACAATGAAATTAATGCTTGAATCATCTTCATTTTGCTAAAATACACTAATGACAGCAAAAAGTTTGAGTCTACAACATTTAGTTAAGGTGTGAGAGCCAAAATGAACTTTTTATGGCTTTAAATGCATTTTCAGCCTGATTGTACACTTCAGGTGAAAATGTCAAAATCTTCAAAATGAGCAAAAGCACAATAAAATTAATGCTTGAATCATCTTCATTTTGCTAAAATACACTAATGACAGCAAAAAGTTTGAGTCTACAACATTTAGTTAAGGTGTGAGAGCCAAAATTAACTTTTTATGGCTTTAAATGCATTTTCAGCCTGATTGTACACTTCAGGTGAAAATGTCAAAATCTTCAAAATGAGCAAAAGCACAATGAAATTAATGCTTGAATCATCTTCATTTTGCTAACATACACTAATGACAGCAAAAAGTTTGAGTCTACAACATTTAGTTAAGGTGTGAGAGCCAAAATGAACTTTTTATGGCTTTAAATGCATTTTCAGCCCGATTGTACACTTCAGGTGAAAATGTCAAAATCTTCAAAATGAGCAAAAGCACAATAAAATTAATGCTTGAATCATCTTCATTTTGCTAAAATATACTAATGACAGCAAAAAGTTTGAGTCTACAACATTTAGTTAAGGAGTGAGAGCCAAAATGAACTTTTTATTGCTTTAAACGCGTTTTCAGCCCCTAATTGTACACTTCAGGTGAAAATGTCAAAATCTTCAAAATGAGCAAAAGCACAATAAAATTAATGCTTGAATCATCTTCATTTTGCTAAAATATACTAATGACAGCAAAAAGTTTGAGTCTACAACATTTAGTTAAGGTGTGAGAGCCAAAATGAACTTTTTATGGCTTTAAATGCATTTTCAGCCTGATTGTACACTTCAGGTGAAAATGTCAAAATCTTCAAAATGAGCAAAAGCACAATAAAATTAATGCTTGAATCATCTTCATTTTGCTAAAATATACTAATGACAGCAAAAAGTTTGAGTCTACAACATTTAGTTAAGGTGTGAGAGCCAAAATGAACTTTTTATTGCTTTAAACGCGTTTTCAGCCTGATTGTACACTTCAGGTGAAAATGTCAAAATCTTCAAAATGAGCAAAAGCACAATGAAATTAATGCTTGAATCATCTTCATTTTGCTAACATACACTAATGACAGCAAAAAGTTTGAGTCTACAACATTTAGTTAAGGTGTGAGAGCCAAAATGAACTTTTTATGGCTTTAAATGCATTTTCAGCCTGATTGTACACTTCAGGTGAAAATGTCAAAATCTTCAAAATGAGCAAAAGCACAATGAAATTAATGCTTGAATCATCTTCATTTTGCTAAAATACACTAATGACAGCAAAAAGTTTGAGTCTACAACATTTAGTTAAGGTGTGAGAGCCAAAATGAACTTTTTATGGCTTTAAATGCATTTTCAGCCTGATTGTACACTTCAGGTGAAAATGTCAAAATCTTCAAAATGAGCAAAAGCACAATAAAATTAATGCTTGAATCATCTTCATTTTGCTAAAATATACTAATGACAGCAAAAAGTTTGAGTCTACAACATTTAGTTAAGGTGTGAGAGCCAAAATGAACTTTTTATTGCTTTAAACGCGTTTTCAGCCCCTAATTGTACACTTCAGGTGAAAATGTCAAAATCTTCAAAATGAGCAAAAGCACAATGAAATTAATGCTTGAATCATCTTCATTTTGCTAAAATACACTAATGACAGCAAAAAGTTTGAGTCTACAACATTTAGTTAAGGTGTGAGAGCCAAAATGAACTTTTTATGGCTTTAAATGCATTTTCAGCCTGATTGTACACTTCAGGTGAAAATGTCAAAATCTTCAAAATGAGCAAAAGCACAATGAAATTAATGCTTGAATCATCTTCATTTTGCTAACATACACTAATGGCAGCAAAAAGTTTGAGTCTACAACATTTAGTTAAGGTGTGAGAGGCAAAATGAACTTTTTATGGCTTTAAATGCATTTTCAGCCCGATTGTACACTTCAGGTGAAAATGTCAAAATCTTCAAAATGAGCAAAAGCACAATGAAATTAATGCTTGAATCATCTTCATTTTGCTAAAATACACTAATGACAGCAAAAAGTTTGAGTCTACAACATTTAGTTAAGGTGTGAGAGCCAAAATGAACTTTTTATGGCTTTAAATGCATTTTCAGCCTGATTGTACACTTCAGGTGAAAATGTCAAAATCTTCAAAATGAGCAAAAGCACAATGAAATTAATGCTTGAATCATCTTCATTTTGCTAACATACACTAATGACAGCAAAAAGTTTGAGTCTACAACATTTAGTTAAGGTGTGAGAGCCAAAATGAACTTTTTATGGCTTTAAATGCATTTTCAGCCCGATTGTACACTTCAGGTGAAAATGTCAAAATCTTCAAAATGAGCAAAAGCACAATAAAATTAATGCTTGAATCATCTTCATTTTGCTAAATTATACTAATGACAGCAAAAAGTTTGAGTCTACAACATTTAGTTAAGGTGTGAGAGCCAAAATGAACTTTTTATTGCTTTAAACGCGTTTTCAGCCTGATTGTACACTTCAGGTGAAAATGTCAAAATCTTCAAAATGAGCAAAAGCACAATGAAATTAATGCTTGAATCATCTTCATTTTGCTAAAATACACTAATGACAGCAAAAAGTTTGAGTCTACAACATTTAGTTAAGGTGTGAGAGCCAAAATGAACTTTTTATGGCTTTAAATGCATTTTCAGCCTGATTGTACACTTCAGGTGAAAATGTCAAAATCTTCAAAATGAGCAAAAGCACAATGAAATTAATGCTTGAATCATCTTCATTTTGCTAACACACACTAATGACAGCAAAAAGTTTGAGTCTACAACATTTAGTTAAGGTGTGAGAGCCAAAATGAACTTTTTATGGCTTTAAATGCATTTTCAGCCCGATTGTACACTTCAGGTGAAAATGTCAAAATCTTCAAAATGAGCAAAAGCACAATAAAATTAATGCTTGAATCATCTTCATTTTGCTAAAATATACTAATGACAGCAAAAAGTTTGAGTCTACAACATTTAGTTAAGGTGTGAGAGCCAAAATGAACTTTTTATTGCTTTAAACGCGTTTTCAGCCCCTAATTGTACACTTCAGGTGAAAATGTCAAAATCTTCAAAATGAGCAAAAGCACAATTAAATTAATGCTTGAATCATCTTCATTTTGCTAAAATACACTAATGACAGCAAAAAGTTTGAGTCTACAACATTTAGTTAAGGTGTGAGAGCCAAAATGAACTTTTTATGGCTTTAAATGCATTTTCAGCCTGATTGTACACTTCAGGTGAAAATGTCAAAATCTTCAAAATGAGCAAAAGCACAATGAAATTAATGCTTGAATCATCTTCATTTTGCTAACATACACTAATGGCAGCAAAAAGTTTGAGTCTACAACATTTAGTTAAGGTGTGAGAGGCAAAATGAACTTTTTATGGCTTTAAATGCATTTTCAGCCCGATTGTACACTTCAGGTGAAAATGTCAAAATCTTCAAAATGAGCAAAAGCACAATGAAATTAATGCTTGAATCATCTTCATTTTGCTAAAATACACTAATGACAGCAAAAAGTTTGAGTCTACAACATTTAGTTAAGGTGTGAGAGCCAAAATGAACTTTTTATGGCTTTAAATGCATTTTCAGCCTGATTGTACACTTCAGGTGAAAATGTCAAAATCTTCAAAATGAGCAAAAGCACAATGAAATTAATGCTTGAATCATCTTCATTTTGCTAACATACACTAATGACAGCAAAAAGTTTGAGTCTACAACATTTAGTTAAGGTGTGAGAGCCAAAATGAACTTTTTATGGCTTTAAATGCATTTTTAGCCCGATTGTACACTTCAGGTGAAAATGTCAAAATCTTCAAAATGAGCAAAAGCACAATAAAATTATTGCTTGAATCATCTTCATTTTGCTAAAATATACTAATGACAGCAAAAAGTTTGAGTCTACAACATTTAGTTAAGGTGTGAGAGCCAAAATGAACTTTTTATTGCTTTAAACGCGTTTTCAGCCCCTAATTGTACACTTCAGGTGAAAATGTCAAAATCTTCAAAATGAGCAAAAGCACAATGAAATTAATGCTTGAATCATCTTCATTTTGCTAAAATACACTAATGACAGCAAAAAGTTTGAGTCTACAACATTTAGTTAAGGTGTGAGAGCCAAAATGAACTTTTTATGGCTTTAAATGCATTTTCAGCCTGATTGTACACTTCAGGTGAAAATGTCAAAATCTTCAAAATGAGCAAAAGCACAATGAAATTAATGCTTGAATCATCTTCATTTTGCTAACATACACTAATGACAGCAAAAAGTTTGAGTCTACAACATTTAGTTAAGGTGTGAGAGCCAAAATGAACTTTTTATGGCTTTAAATGCATTTTCAGCCCGATTGTACACTTCAGGTGAAAATGTCAAAATCTTCAAAATGAGCAAAAGCACAATAAAATTAATGCTTGAATCATCTTCATTTTGCTAAAATATACTAATGACAGCAAAAAGTTTGAGTCTACAACATTTAGTTAAGGTGTGAGAGCCAAAATGAACTTTTTATTGCTTTAAACGCGTTTTCAGCCTGATTGTACACTTCAGGTGAAAATGTCAAAATCTTCAAAATGAGCAAAAGCACAATGAAATTAATGCTTGAATCATCTTCATTTTGCTAAAATACACTAATGACAGCAAAAAGTTTGAGTCTACAACATTTAGTTAAGGTGTGAGAGCCAAAATGAACTTTTTATGGCTTTAAATGCATTTTCAGCCTGATTGTACACTTCAGGTGAAAATGTCAAAATCTTCAAAATGAGCAAAAGCACAATGAAATTAATGCTTGAATCATCTTCATTTTGCTAACATACACTAATGACAGCAAAAAGTTTGAGTCTACAACATTTAGTTAAGGTGTGAGAGCCAAAATGAACTTTTTATGGCTTTAAATGCATTTTCAGCCCGATTGTACACTTCAGGTGAAAATGTCAAAATCTTCAAAATGAGCAAAAGCACAATAAAATTAATGCTTGAATCATCTTCATTTTGCTAAAATATACTAATGACAGCAAAAAGTTTGAGTCTACAACATTTAGTTAAGGTGTGAGAGCCAAAATGAACTTTTTATTGCTTTAAACGCGTTTTCAGCCCCTAATTGTACACTTCAGGTGAAAATGTCAAAATCTTCAAAATGAGCAAAAGCACAATAAAATTAATGCTTGAATCATCTTCATTTTGCTAAAATACACTAATGACAGCAAAAAGTTTGAGTCTACAACATTTAGTTAAGGTGTGAGAGCCAAAATGAACTTTTTATGGCTTTAAATGCATTTTCAGCCCGATTGTACACTTCAGGTGAAAATGTCAAAATCTTCAAAATGAGCAAAAGCACAATAAAATTAATGCTTGAATCATCTTCATTTTGCTAAAATATACTAATGACAGCAAAAAGTTTGAGTCTACATTATTTAGTTAAGGTGTGAGAGCCAAAATGAACTTTTTATTGCTTTAAACGCGTTTTCAGCCTGATTGTACACTTCAGGTGAAAATGTCAAAATCTTCAAAATGAGCAAAAGCACAATGAAATTAATGCTTGAATCATCTTCATTTTGCTAAAATACACTAATGACAGCAAAAAGTTTGAGTCTACAACATTTAGTTAAGGTGTGAGAGCCAAAATGAACTTTTTATGGCTTTAAATGCATTTTCAGCCCGATTGTGCACTTCAGGTGAAAATGTCAAAATCTTCAAAATGAGCAAAAGCACAATGAAATTAATGCTTGAATCATCTTCATTTTGCTAACATACACTAATGACAGCAAAAAGTTTGAGTCTACAACATTTAGTTAAGGTGTGAGAGCCAAAATGAACTTTTTATGGCTTTAAATGCATTTTCAGCCTGATTGTACACTTCAGGTGAAAATGTCAAAATCTTCAAAATGAGCAAAAGCACAATGAAATTAATGCTTGAATCATCTTCATTTTGCTAAAATACACTAATGACAGCAAAAAGTTTGAGTCTACAACATTTAGTTAAGGTGTGAGAGCCAAAATGAACTTTTTATGGCTTTAAATGCATTTTCAGCCTGATTGTACACTTCAGGTGAAAATGTCAAAATCTTCAAAATGATTAAAAGCCCAATGAAATTAATGCTTGAATCATCTTCATTTTGCTAAAATACACTAATGACAGCAAAAAGTTTGAGTCTACAACATTTAGTTAAGGTGTGAGAGCCAAAATGAACTTTTTATGGCTTTAAATGCATTTTCAGCCCGATTGTACACTTCAGGTGAAAATGTCAAAATCTTCAAAATGAGCAAAAGCACAATAAAATTAATGCTTGAATCATCTTCATTTTGCTAAAATATACTAATGACAGCAAAAAGTTTGAGTCTACAACATTTAGTTAAGGTGTGAGAGCCAAAATGAACTTTTTATTGCTTTAAACGCGTTTTCAGCCCCTAATTGTACACTTCAGGTGAAAATGTCAAAATCTTCAAAATGAGCAAAAGCACAATGAAATTAATGCTTGAATCATCTTCATTTTGCTCAAATACACTAATGACAGCAAAAAGTTTGAGTCTACAACATTTAGTTAAGGTGTGAGAGCCAAAATGAACTTTTTATGGCTTTAAATGCATTTTCAGCCTGATTGTACACTTCAGGTGAAAATGTCAAAATCTTCAAAATGAGCAAAAGCACAATGAAATTAATGCTTGAATCATCTTCATTTTGCTAACATACACTAATGACAGCAAAAAGTTTGAGTCTACAACATTTAGTTAAGGTGTGAGAGCCAAAATGAACTTTTTATGGCTTTAAATGCATTTTCAGCCCGATTGTACACTTCAGGTGAAAATGTCAAAATCTTCAAAATGAGCAAAAGCACAATAAAATTAATGCTTGAATCATCTTCATTTTGCGAAAATATACTAATGACAGCAAAAAGTTTGAGTCTACAACATTTAGTTAAGGTGTGAGAGCCAAAATGAACTTTTTATTGCTTTAAACGCGTTTTCAGCCTGATTGTACACTTCAGGTGAAAATGTCAAAATCTTCAAAATGAGCAAAAGCACAATGAAATTAATGCTTGAATCATCTTCATTTTGCTAAAATACACTAATGACAGCAAAAAGTTTGAGTCTACAACAATTAGTTAAGGTGTGAGAGCCAAAATGAACTTTTTATGGCTTTAAATGCATTTTCAGCCTGATTGTACACTTCAGGTGAAAATGTCAAAATCTTCAAAATGAGCAAAAGCACAATGAAATTAATGCTTGAATCATCTTCATTTTGCTAAAATACACTAATGACAGCAAAAAGTTTGAGTCTACAACATTTAGTTAAGGTGTGAGAGCCAAAATGAACTTTTTATGGCTTTAAATGCATTTTCAGCCCGATTGTACACTTCAGGTGAAAATGTCAAAATCTTCAAAATGAGCAAAAGCACAATAAAATTAATGCTTGAATCATCTTCATTTTGCTAAAATATACTAATGACAGCAAAAAGTTTGAGTCTACAACATTTAGTTAAGGTGTGAGAGCCAAAATGAACTTTTTATTGCTTTAAACGCGTTTTCAGCCCCTAATTGTACACTTCAGGTGAAAATGTCAAAATCTTCAAAATGAGCAAAAGCACAATGAAATTAATGCTTGAATCATCTTCATTTTGCTAAAATACACTAATGACAGCAAAAAGTTTGAGTCTACAACATTTAGTTAAGGTGTGAGAGCCAAAATGAACTTTTTATGGCTTTAAATGCATTTTCAGCCTGATTGTACACTTCAGGTGAAAATGTCAAAATCTTCAAAATGAGCAAAAGCACAATGAAATTAATGCTTGAATCATCTTCATTTTGCTAACATACACTAATGACAGCAAAAAGTTTGAGTCTACAACATTTAGTTAAGGTGTGAGAGCCAAAATGAACTTTTTATGGCTTTAAATGCATTTTCAGCCCGATTGTACACTTCAGGTGAAAATGTCAAAATCTTCAAAATGAGCAAAAGCACAATAAAATTAATGCTTGAATCATCTTCATTTTGCTAAAATATACTAATGACAGCAAAAAGTTTGAGTCTACAACATTTAGTTAAGGAGTGAGAGCCAAAATGAACTTTTTATTGCTTTAAACGCGTTTTCAGCCCCTAATTGTACACTTCAGGTGAAAATGTCAAAATCTTCAAAATGAGCAAAAGCACAATAAAATTAATGCTTGAATCATCTTCATTTTGCTAAAATATACTAATGACAGCAAAAAGTTTGAGTCTACAACATTTAGTTAAGGTGTGAGAGCCAAAATGAACTTTTTATGGCTTTAAATGCATTTTCAGCCTGATTGTACACTTCAGGTGAAAATGTCAAAATCTTCAAAATGAGCAAAAGCACAATAAAATTAATGCTTGAATCATCTTCATTTTGCTAAAATATACTAATGACAGCAAAAAGTTTGAGTCTACAACATTTAGTTAAGGTGTGAGAGCCAAAATGAACTTTTTATTGCTTTAAACGCGTTTTCAGCCTGATTGTACACTTCAGGTGAAAATGTCAAAATCTTCAAAATGAGCAAAAGCACAATGAAATTAATGCTTGAATCATCTTCATTTTGCTAACATACACTAATGACAGCAAAAAGTTTGAGTCTACAACATTTAGTTAAGGTGTGAGAGCCAAAATGAACTTTTTATGGCTTTAAATGCATTTTCAGCCTGATTGTACACTTCAGGTGAAAATGTCAAAATCTTCAAAATGAGCAAAAGCACAATGAAATTAATGCTTGAATCATCTTCATTTTGCTAAAATACACTAATGACAGCAAAAAGTTTGAGTCTACAACATTTAGTTAAGGTGTGAGAGCCAAAATGAACTTTTTATGGCTTTAAATGCATTTTCAGCCTGATTGTACACTTCAGGTGAAAATGTCAAAATCTTCAAAATGAGCAAAAGCACAATAAAATTAATGCTTGAATCATCTTCATTTTGCTAAAATATACTAATGACAGCAAAAAGTTTGAGTCTACAACATTTAGTTAAGGTGTGAGAGCCAAAATGAACTTTTTATTGCTTTAAACGCGTTTTCAGCCCCTAATTGTACACTTTAGGTGAAAATGTCAAAATCTTCAAAATGAGCAAAAGCACAATGCAATTAATGCTTGAATCATCTTCATTTTGCTAAAATACACTAATGACAGCAAAAAGTTTGAGTCTACAACATTTAGTTAAGGTGTGAGAGCCAAAATGAACTTTTTATGGCTTTAAATGCATTTTCAGCCTGATTGTACACTTCAGGTGAAAATGTCAAAATCTTCAAAATGAGCAAAAGCACAATGAAATTAATGCTTGAATCATCTTCATTTTGCTAACATACACTAATGGCAGCAAAAAGTTTGAGTCTACAACATTTAGTTAAGGTGTGAGAGGCAAAATGAACTTTTTATGGCTTTAAATGCATTTTCAGCCCGATTGTACACTTCAGGTGAAAATGTCAAAATCTTCAAAATGAGCAAAAGCACAATGAAATTAATGCTTGAATCATCTTCATTTTGCTAACATACACTAATGACAGCAAAAAGTTTGAGTCTACAACATTTAGTTAAGGTGTGAGAGCCAAAATGAACTTTTTATGGCTTTAAATGCATTTTCAGCCCGATTGTACACTTCAGGTGAAAATGTCAAAATCTTCAAAATGAGCAAAAGCACAATAAAATTAATGCTTGAATCATCTTCATTTTGCTAAAATATACCAATGACAGCAAAAAGTTTGAGTCTACAACATTTAGTTAAGGTGTGAGAGCCAAAATGAACTTTTTATGGCTTTAAATGCATTTTCAGCCTGATTGTACACTTCAGGTGAAAATGTCAAAATCTTCAAAATGATTAAAAGCCCAATGAAATTAATGCTTGAATCATCTTCATTTTGCTAAAATACACTAATGACAGCAAAAAGTTTGAGTCTACAACATTTAGTTAAGGTGTGAGAGCCAAAATGAACTTTTTATGGCTTTAAATGCATTTTCAGCCTGCATGTACACTTCAGGTGAAAATGTCAAAATCTTCAAAATGAGCAAAAGCCCAATGAAATTAATGCTTGAATCATCTTCATTTTGCTAACATACACTAATGACAGCAAAAAGTTTGAGTCTACAACATTTAGTTAAGGTGTGAGAGCCAAAATGAACTTTTTATTGCTTTAAACGCGTTTTCAGCCCCTAATTGTACACTTCAGGTGAAAATGTCAAAATCTTCAAAATGAGCAAAAGCACAATGAAATTAATGCTTGAATCATCTTCATTTTGCTCAAATACACTAATGACAGCAAAAAGTTTGAGTCTACAACATTTAGTTAAGGTGTGAGAGCCAAAATGAACTTTTTATGGCTTTAAATGCATTTTCAGCCTGATTGTACACTTCAGGTGAAAATGTCAAAATCTTCAAAATGAGCAAAAGCACAATGAAATTAATGCTTGAATCATCTTCATTTTGCTAACATACACTAATGACAGCAAAAAGTTTGAGTCTACAACATTTAGTTAAGGTGTGAGAGCCAAAATGAACTTTTTATGGCTTTAAATGCATTTTCAGCCCGATTGTACACTTCAGGTGAAAATGTCAAAATCTTCAAAATGAGCAAAAGCACAATAAAATTAATGCTTGAATCATCTTCATTTTGCTAAAATATACTAATGACAGCAAAAAGTTTGAGTCTACAACATTTAGTTAAGGTGTGAGAGCCAAAATGAACTTTTTATTGCTTTAAACGCGTTTTCAGCCTGATTGTACACTTCAGGTGAAAATGTCAAAATCTTCAAAATGAGCAAAAGCACAATGAAATTAATGCTTGAATCATCTTCATTTTGCTAAAATACACTAATGACAGCAAAAAGTTTGAGTCTACAACATTTAGTTAAGGTGTGAGAGCCAAAATGAACTTTTTATGGCTTTAAATGCATTTTCAGCCTGATTGTACACTTCAGGTGAAAATGTCAAAATCTTCAAAATGAGCAAAAGCACAATGAAATTAATGCTTGAATCATCTTCATTTTGCTAAAATACACTAATGACAGCAAAAAGTTTGAGTCTACAACATTTAGTTAAGGTGTGAGAGCCAAAATGAACTTTTTATGGCTTTAAATGCATTTTCAGCCCGATTGTACACTTCAGGTGAAAATGTCAAAATCTTCAAAATGAGCAAAAGCACAATAAAATTAATGCTTGAATCATCTTCATTTTGCTAAAATATACTAATGACAGCAAAAAGTTTGAGTCTACAACATTTAGTTAAGGTGTGAGAGCCAAAATGAACTTTTTATTGCTTTAAACGCGTTTTCAGCCCCTAATTGTACACTTCAGGTGAAAATGTCAAAATCTTCAAAATGAGCAAAAGCACAATAAAATTAATGCTTGAATCATCTTCATTTTGCTAAAATATACTAATGACAGCAAAAAGTTTGAGTCTACAACATTTAGTTAAGGTGTGAGAGCCAAAATGAACTTTTTATTGCTTTAAACGCGTTTTCAGCCCCTAATTGTACACTTCAGGTGAAAATGTCAAAATCTTCAAAATGAGCAAAAGCACAATGAAATTAATGCTTGAATCATCTTCATTTTGCTCAAATACACTAATGACAGCAAAAAGTTTGAGTCTACAACATTTAGTTAAGGTGTGAGAGCCAAAATGAACTTTTTATGGCTTTAAATGCATTTTCAGCCTGATTGTACACTTCAGGTGAAAATGTCAAAATCTTCAAAATGAGCAAAAGCACAATGAAATTAATGCTTGAATCATCTTCATTTTGCTAACATACACTAATGACAGCAAAAAGTTTGAGTCTACAACATTTAGTTAAGGTGTGAGAGCCAAAATGAACTTTTTATGGCTTTAAATGCATTTTCAGCCCGATTGTACACTTCAGGTGAAAATGTCAAAATCTTCAAAATGAGCAAAAGCACAATAAAATTAATGCTTGAATCATCTTCATTTTGCTAAAATATACTAATGACAGCAAAAAGTTTGAGTCTACAACATTTAGTTAAGGTGTGAGAGCCAAAATGAACTTTTTATTGCTTTAAACGCGTTTTCAGCCCCTAATTGTACACTTCAGGTGAAAATGTCAAAATCTTCAAAATGAGCAAAAGCACAATGAAATTAATGCTTGAATCATCTTCATTTTGCTAAAATACACTAATGACAGCAAAAAGTTTGAGTCTACAACAATTAGTTAAGGTGTGAGAGCCAAAATGAACTTTTTATGGCTTTAAATGCATTTTCAGCCTGATTGTACACTTCAGGTGAAAATGTCAAAATCTTCAAAATGAGCAAAAGCACAATGAAATTAATGCTTGAATCATCTTCATTTTGCTAAAATACACTAATGACAGCAAAAAGTTTGAGTCTACAACATTTAGTTAAGGTGTGAGAGCCAAAATTAACTTTTTATGGCTTTAAATGCATTTTCAGCCTGATTGTACACTTCAGGTGAAAATGTCAAAATCTTCAAAATGAGCAAAAGCACAATGAAATTAATGCTTGAATCATCTTCATTTTTCTAACATACACTAATGACAGCAAAAAGTTTGAGTCTACAACATTTAGTTAAGGTGTGAGAGCCAAAATGAACTTTTTATGGCTTTAAATGCATTTTCAGCCCGATTGTACACTTCAGGTGAAAATGTCAAAATCTTCAAAATGAGCAAAAGCACAATAAAATTAATGCTTGAATCATCTTCATTTTGCTAAAATATACTAATGACAGCAAAAAGTTTGAGTCTACAACATTTAGTTAAGGTGTGAGAGCCAAAATGAACTTTTTATTGCTTTAAACGCGTTTTCAGCCTGATTGTACACTTCAGGTGAAAATGTCAAAATCTTCAAAATGAGCAAAAGCACAATGAAATTAATGCTTGAATCATCTTCATTTTGCTAAAATACACTAATGACAGCAAAAAGTTTGAGTCTACAACATTTAGTTAAGGTGTGAGAGCCAAAATGAACTTTTTATGGCTTTAAATGCATTTTCAGCCTGATTGTACACTTCAGGTGAAAATGTCAAAATCTTCAAAATGAGCAAAAGCACAATGAAATTAATGCTTGAATCATCTTCATTTTGCTAACATACACTAATGACAGCAAAAAGTTTGAGTCTACAACATTTAGTTAAGGTGTGAGAGCCAAAATGAACTTTTTATGGCTTTAAATGCATTTTCAGCCCGATTGTACACTTCAGGTGAAAATGTCAAAATCTTCAAAATGAGCAAAAGCACAATAAAATTAATGCTTGAATCATCTTCATTTTGCTAAAATATACTAATGACAGCAAAAAGTTTGAGTCTACAACATTTAGTTAAGGTGTGAGAGCCAAAATGAACTTTTTATTGCTTTAAACGCGTTTTCAGCCCCTAATTGTACACTTCAGGTGAAAATGTCAAAATCTTCAAAATGAGCAAAAGCACAATAAAATTAATGCTTGAATCATCTTCATTTTGCTAAAATACACTAATGACAGCAAAAAGTTTGAGTCTACAACATTTAGTTAAGGTGTGAGAGCCAAAATGAACTTTTTATGGCTTTAAATGCATTTTCAGCCCGATTGTACACTTCAGGTGAAAATGTCAAAATCTTCAAAATGAGCAAAAGCACAATAAAATTAATGCTTGAATCATCTTCATTTTGCTAAAATATACTAATGACAGCAAAAAGTTTGAGTCTACATTATTTAGTTAAGGTGTGAGAGCCAAAATGAACTTTTTATTGCTTTAAACGCGTTTTCAGCCTGATTGTACACTTCAGGTGAAAATGTCAAAATCTTCAAAATGAGCAAAAGCACAATGAAATTAATGCTTGAATCATCTTCATTTTGCTAAAATACACTAATGACAGCAAAAAGTTTGAGTCTACAACATTTAGTTAAGGTGTGAGAGCCAAAATGAACTTTTTATGGCTTTAAATGCATTTTCAGCCCGATTGTACACTTCAGGTGAAAATGTCAAAATCTTCAAAATGAGCAAAAGCACAATGAAATTAATGCTTGAATCATCTTCATTTTGCTAACATACACTAATGACAGCAAAAAGTTTGAGTCTACAACATTTAGTTAAGGTGTGAGAGCCAAAATGAACTTTTTATGGCTTTAAATGCATTTTCAGCCTGATTGTACACTTCAGGTGAAAATGTCAAAATCTTCAAAATGAGCAAAAGCACAATGAAATTAATGCTTGAATCATCTTCATTTTGCTAAAATACACTAATGACAGCAAAAAGTTTGAGTCTACAACATTTAGTTAAGGTGTGAGAGCCAAAATGAACTTTTTATGGCTTTAAATGCATTTTCAGCCTGATTGTACACTTCAGGTGAAAATGTCAAAATCTTCAAAATGATTAAAAGCCCAATGAAATTAATGCTTGAATCATCTTCATTTTGCTAAAATACACTAATGACAGCAAAAAGTTTGAGTCTACAACATTTAGTTAAGGTGTGAGAGCCAAAATGAACTTTTTATGGCTTTAAATGCATTTTCAGCCCGATTGTACACTTCAGGTGAAAATGTCAAAATCTTCAAAATGAGCAAAAGCACAATAAAATTAATGCTTGAATCATCTTCATTTTGCTAAAATATACTAATGACAGCAAAAAGTTTGAGTCTACAACATTTAGTTAAGGTGTGAGAGCCAAAATGAACTTTTTATTGCTTTAAACGCGTTTTCAGCCCCTAATTGTACACTTCAGGTGAAAATGTCAAAATCTTCAAAATGAGCAAAAGCACAATGAAATTAATGCTTGAATCATCTTCATTTTGCTCAAATACACTAATGACAGCAAAAAGTTTGAGTCTACAACATTTAGTTAAGGTGTGAGAGCCAAAATGAACTTTTTATGGCTTTAAATGCATTTTCAGCCTGATTGTACACTTCAGGTGAAAATGTCAAAATCTTCAAAATGAGCAAAAGCACAATGAAATTAATGCTTGAATCATCTTCATTTTGCTAACATACACTAATGACAGCAAAAAGTTTGAGTCTACAACATTTAGTTAAGGTGTGAGAGCCAAAATGAACTTTTTATGGCTTTAAATGCATTTTCAGCCCGATTGTACACTTCAGGTGAAAATGTCAAAATCTTCAAAATGAGCAAAAGCACAATAAAATTAATGCTTGAATCATCTTCATTTTGCTAAAATATACTAATGACAGCAAAAAGTTTGAGTCTACAACATTTAGTTAAGGTGTGAGAGCCAAAATGAACTTTTTATTGCTTTAAACGCGTTTTCAGCCTGATTGTACACTTCAGGTGAAAATGTCAAAATCTTCAAAATGAGCAAAAGCACAATGAAATTAATGCTTGAATCATCTTCATTTTGCTAAAATACACTAATGACAGCAAAAAGTTTGAGTCTACAACATTTAGTTAAGGTGTGAGAGCCAAAATGAACTTTTTATGGCTTTAAATGCATTTTCAGCCCGATTGTACACTTCAGGTGAAAATGTCAAAATCTTCAAAATGAGCAAAAGCACAATAAAATTAATGCTTGAATCATCTTCATTTTGCTAAAATATACTAATGACAGCAAAAAGTTTGAGTCTACAACATTTAGTTAAGGTGTGAGAGCCAAAATGAACTTTTTATTGCTTTAAACGCGTTTTCAGCCCCTAATTGTACACTTCAGGTGAAAATGTCAAAATCTTCAAAATGAGCAAAAGCACAATGAAATTAATGCTTGAATCATCTTCATTTTGCTAAAATACACTAATGACAGCAAAAAGTTTGAGTCTACAACATTTAGTTAAGGTGTGAGAGCCAAAATGAACTTTTTATGGCTTTAAATGCATTTTCAGCCTGATTGTACACTTCAGGTGAAAATGTCAAAATCTTCAAAATGAGCAAAAGCCCAATGAAATTAATGCTTGAATCATCTTCATTTTGCTAACATACACTAATGACAGCAAAAAGTTTGAGTCTACAACATTTAGTTAAGGTGTGAGAGCCAAAATGAACTTTTTATGGCTTTAAATGCATTTTCAGCCCGATTGTACACTTCAGGTGAAAATGTCAAAATCTTCAAAATGAGCAAAAGCACAATAAAATTAATGCTTGAATCATCTTCATTTTGCTAAAATATACTAATGACAGCAAAAAGTTTGAGTCTACAACATTTAGTTAAGGTGTGAGAGCCAAAATGAACTTTTTATTGCTTTAAACGCGTTTTCAGCCCCTAATTGTACACTTCAGGTGAAAATGTCAAAATCTTCAAAATGAGCAAAAGCACAATGAAATTAATGCTTGAATCATCTTCATTTTGCTAAAATACACTAATGACAGCAAAAAGTTTGAGTCTACAACATTTAGTTAAGGTGTGAGAGCCAAAATGAACTTTTTATGGCTTTAAATGCATTTTCAGCCCGATTGTACACTTCAGGTGAAAATGTCAAAATCTTCAAAATGAGCAAAAGCACAATGAAATTAATGCTTGAATCATCTTCATTTTGCTAAAATATACTAATGACAGCAAAAAGTTTGAGTCTACAACATTTAGTTAAGGTGTGAGAGCCAAAATGAACTTTTTATTGCTTTAAACGCGTTTTCAGCCCCTAATTGTACACTTCAGGTGAAAATGTCAAAATCTTCAAAATGAGCAAAAGCACAATGAAATTAATGCTTGAATCATCTTCATTTTGCTAAAATACACTAATGACAGCAAAAAGTTTGAGTCTACAACATTTAGTTAAGGTGTGAGAGCCAAAATGAACTTTTTATGGCTTTAAATGCATTTTCAGCCTGATTGTACACTTCAGGTGAAAATGTCAAAATCTTCAAAATGAGCAAAAGCACAATGAAATTAATGCTTGAATCATCTTCATTTTTCTAACATACACTAATGACAGCAAAAAGTTTGAGTCTACAACATTTAGTTAAGGTGTGAGAGCCAAAATGAACTTTTTATGGCTTTAAATGCATTTTCAGCCCGATTGTACACTTCAGGTGAAAATGTCAAAATCTTCAAAATGAGCAAAAGCACAATAAAATTAATGCTTGAATCATCTTCATTTTGCTAAAATATACTAATGACAGCAAAAAGTTTGAGTCTACAACATTTAGTTAAGGTGTGAGAGCCAAAATGAACTTTTTATTGCTTTAAACGCGTTTTCAGCCTGATTGTACACTTCAGGTGAAAATGTCAAAATCTTCAAAATGAGCAAAAGCACAATGAAATTAATGCTTGAATCATCTTCATTTTGCTAAAATACACTAATGACAGCAAAAAGTTTGAGTCTACAACATTTAGTTAAGGTGTGAGAGCCAAAATGAACTTTTTATGGCTTTAAATGCATTTTCAGCCTGATTGTACACTTCAGGTGAAAATGTCAAAATCTTCAAAATGAGCAAAAGCACAATGAAATTAATGCTTGAATCATCTTCATTTTGCTAACATACACTAATGACAGCAAAAAGTTTGAGTCTACAACATTTAGTTAAGGTGTGAGAGCCAAAATGAACTTTTTATGGCTTTAAATGCATTTTCAGCCCGATTGTACACTTCAGGTGAAAATGTCAAAATCTTCAAAATGAGCAAAAGCACAATAAAATTAATGCTTGAATCATCTTCATTTTGCTAAAATATACTAATGACAGCAAAAAGTTTGAGTCTACAACATTTAGTTAAGGTGTGAGAGCCAAAATGAACTTTTTATTGCTTTAAACGCGTTTTCAGCCCCTAATTGTACACTTCAGGTGAAAATGTCAAAATCTTCAAAATGAGCAAAAGCACAATAAAATTAATGCTTGAATCATCTTCATTTTGCTAAAATACACTAATGACAGCAAAAAGTTTGAGTCTACAACATTTAGTTAAGGTGTGAGAGCCAAAATGAACTTTTTATGGCTTTAAATGCATTTTCAGCCCGATTGTACACTTCAGGTGAAAATGTCAAAATCTTCAAAATGAGCAAAAGCACAATAAAATTAATGCTTGAATCATCTTCATTTTGCTAAAATATACTAATGACAGCAAAAAGTTTGAGTCTACATTATTTAGTTAAGGTGTGAGAGCCAAAATGAACTTTTTATTGCTTTAAACGCGTTTTCAGCCTGATTGTACACTTCAGGTGAAAATGTCAAAATCTTCAAAATGAGCAAAAGCACAATGAAATTAATGCTTGAATCATCTTCATTTTGCTAAAATACACTAATGACAGCAAAAAGTTTGAGTCTACAACATTTAGTTAAGGTGTGAGAGCCAAAATGAACTTTTTATGGCTTTAAATGCATTTTCAGCCCGATTGTACACTTCAGGTGAAAATGTCAAAATCTTCAAAATGAGCAAAAGCACAATGAAATTAATGCTTGAATCATCTTCATTTTGCTAACATACACTAATGACAGCAAAAAGTTTGAGTCTACAACATTTAGTTAAGGTGTGAGAGCCAAAATGAACTTTTTATGGCTTTAAATGCATTTTCAGCCTGATTGTACACTTCAGGTGAAAATGTCAAAATCTTCAAAATGAGCAAAAGCACAATGAAATTAATGCTTGAATCATCTTCATTTTGCTAAAATACACTAATGACAGCAAAAAGTTTGAGTCTACAACATTTAGTTAAGGTGTGAGAGCCAAAATGAACTTTTTATGGCTTTAAATGCATTTTCAGCCTGATTGTACACTTCAGGTGAAAATGTCAAAATCTTCAAAATGATTAAAAGCCCAATGAAATTAATGCTTGAATCATCTTCATTTTGCTAAAATACACTAATGACAGCAAAAAGTTTGAGTCTACAACATTTAGTTAAGGTGTGAGAGCCAAAATGAACTTTTTATGGCTTTAAATGCATTTTCAGCCCGATTGTACACTTCAGGTGAAAATGTCAAAATCTTCAAAATGAGCAAAAGCACAATAAAATTAATGCTTGAATCATCTTCATTTTGCTAAAATATACTAATGACAGCAAAAAGTTTGAGTCTACAACATTTAGTTAAGGTGTGAGAGCCAAAATGAACTTTTTATTGCTTTAAACGCGTTTTCAGCCCCTAATTGTACACTTCAGGTGAAAATGTCAAAATCTTCAAAATGAGCAAAAGCACAATGAAATTAATGCTTGAATCATCTTCATTTTGCTCAAATACACTAATGACAGCAAAAAGTTTGAGTCTACAACATTTAGTTAAGGTGTGAGAGCCAAAATGAACTTTTTATGGCTTTAAATGCATTTTCAGCCTGATTGTACACTTCAGGTGAAAATGTCAAAATCTTCAAAATGAGCAAAAGCACAATGAAATTAATGCTTGAATCATCTTCATTTTGCTAACATACACTAATGACAGCAAAAAGTTTGAGTCTACAACATTTAGTTAAGGTGTGAGAGCCAAAATGAACTTTTTATGGCTTTAAATGCATTTTCAGCCCGATTGTACACTTCAGGTGAAAATGTCAAAATCTTCAAAATGAGCAAAAGCACAATAAAATTAATGCTTGAATCATCTTCATTTTGCTAAAATATACTAATGACAGCAAAAAGTTTGAGTCTACAACATTTAGTTAAGGGTGTGAGAGCCAAAATGAACTTTTTATTGCTTTAAACGCGTTTTCAGCCTGATTGTACACTTCAGGTGAAAATGTCAAAATCTTCAAATGAGCAAAAGCACAATGAAATTAATGCTTGAATCATCTTCATTTTGCTAAATACACTAATGACAGCAAAAAGTTTGAGTCTACAACATTTAGTTAAGGTGTGAGAGCCAAAATGAACTTTTTATGGCTTTAAATGCATTTTCAGCCTGATTGTACACTTCAGGTGAAAATGTCAAAATCTTCAAAATGAGCAAAAGCACAATGAAATTAATGCTTGAATCATCTTCATTTTGCTAAAATACACTAATGACAGCAAAAAGTTTGAGTCTACAACATTTAGTTAAGGTGTGAGAGCCAAAATGAACTTTTTATGGCTTTAAATGCATTTTCAGCCCGATTGTACACTTCAGGTGAAAATGTCAAAATCTTCAAAATGAGCAAAAGCACAATAAAATTAATGCTTGAATCATCTTCATTTTGCTAAAATATACTAATGACAGCAAAAAGTTTGAGTCTACAACATTTAGTTAAGGTGTGAGAGCCAAAATGAACTTTTTATTGCTTTAAACGCGTTTTCAGCCCCTAATTGTACACTTCAGGTGAAAATGTCAAAATCTTCAAAATGAGCAAAAGCACAATGAAATTAATGCTTGAATCATCTTCATTTTGCTAAAATACACTAATGACAGCAAAAAGTTTGAGTCTACAACATTTAGTTAAGGTGTGAGAGCCAAAATGAACTTTTTATGGCTTTAAATGCATTTTCAGCCCGATTGTACACTTCAGGTGAAAATGTCAAAATCTTCAAAATGAGCAAAAGCACAATAAAATTAATGCTTGAATCATCTTCATTTTGCTAAAATATACTAATGACAGCAAAAAGTTTGAGTCTACAACATTTAGTTAAGGTGTGAGAGCCAAAATGAACTTTTTATTGCTTTAAACGCGTTTTCAGCCTGATTGTACACTTCAGGTGAAAATGTCAAAATCTTCAAAATGAGCAAAAGCACAATGAAATTAATGCTTGAATCATCTTCATTTTGCTAAAATACACTAATGACAGCAAAAAGTTTGAGTCTACAACATTTAGTTAAGGTGTGAGAGCCAAAATGAACTTTTTATGGCTTTAAATGCATTTTCAGCCTGATTGTACACTTCAGGTGAAAATGTCAAAATCTTCAAAATGAGCAAAAGCACAATGAAATTAATGCTTGAATCATCTTCATTTTGCTAACATACACTAATGACAGCAAAAAGTTTGAGTCTACAACATTTAGTTAAGGTGTGAGAGCCAAAATGAACTTTTTATGGCTTTAAATGCATTTTCAGCCCGATTGTACACTTCAGGTGAAAATGTCAAAATCTTCAAAATGAGCAAAAGCACAATAAAATTAATGCTTGAATCATCTTCATTTTGCTAAAATATACTAATGACAGCAAAAAGTTTGAGTCTACAACATTTAGTTAAGGTGTGAGAGCCAAAATGAACTTTTTATTGCTTTAAACGCGTTTTCAGCCCCTAATTGTACACTTCAGGTGAAAATGTCAAAATCTTCAAAATGAGCAAAAGCACAATAAAATTAATGCTTGAATCATCTTCATTTTGCTAAAATACACTAATGACAGCAAAAAGTTTGAGTCTACAACATTTAGTTAAGGTGTGAGAGCCAAAATGAACTTTTTATGGCTTTAAATGCATTTTCAGCCCGATTGTACACTTCAGGTGAAAATGTCAAAATCTTCAAAATGAGCAAAAGCACAATAAAATTAATGCTTGAATCATCTTCATTTTGCTAAAATATACTAATGACAGCAAAAAGTTTGAGTCTACATTATTTAGTTAAGGTGTGAGAGCCAAAATGAACTTTTTATTGCTTTAAACGCGTTTTCAGCCTGATTGTACACTTCAGGTGAAAATGTCAAAATCTTCAAAATGAGCAAAAGCACAATGAAATTAATGCTTGAATCATCTTCATTTTGCTAAAATACACTAATGACAGCAAAAAGTTTGAGTCTACAACATTTAGTTAAGGTGTGAGAGCCAAAATGAACTTTTTATGGCTTTAAATGCATTTTCAGCCCGATTGTACACTTCAGGTGAAAATGTCAAAATCTTCAAAATGAGCAAAAGCACAATGAAATTAATGCTTGAATCATCTTCATTTTCCTAACATACACTAATGACAGCAAAAAGTTTGAGTCTACAACATTTAGTTAAGGTGTGAGAGCCAAAATGAACTTTTTATGGCTTTAAATGCATTTTCAGCCTGATTGTACACTTCAGGTGAAAATGTCAAAATCTTCAAAATGAGCAAAAGCACAATGAAATTAATGCTTGAATCATCTTCATTTTGCTAAAATACACTAATGACAGCAAAAAGTTTGAGTCTACAACATTTAGTTAAGGTGTGAGAGCCAAAATGAACTTTTTATGGCTTTAAATGCATTTTCAGCCTGATTGTACACTTCAGGTGAAAATGTCAAAATCTTCAAAATGATTAAAAGCCCAATGAAATTAATGCTTGAATCATCTTCATTTTGCTAAAATACACTAATGACAGCAAAAAGTTTGAGTCTACAACATTTAGTTAAGGTGTGAGAGCCAAAATGAACTTTTTATGGCTTTAAATGCATTTTCAGCCCGATTGTACACTTCAGGTGAAAATGTCAAAATCTTCAAAATGAGCAAAAGCACAATAAAATTAATGCTTGAATCATCTTCATTTTGCTAAAATATACTAATGACAGCAAAAAGTTTGAGTCTACAACATTTAGTTAAGGTGTGAGAGCCAAAATGAACTTTTTATTGCTTTAAACGCGTTTTCAGCCCCTAATTGTACACTTCAGGTGAAAATGTCAAAATCTTCAAAATGAGCAAAAGCACAATGAAATTAATGCTTGAATCATCTTCATTTTGCTCAAATACACTAATGACTGCAAAAAGTTTGAGTCTACAACATTTAGTTAAGGTGTGAGAGCCAAAATGAACTTTTTATGGCTTTAAATGCATTTTCAGCCTGATTGTACACTTCAGGTGAAAATGTCAAAATCTTCAAAATGAGCAAAAGCACAATGAAATTAATGCTTGAATCATCTTCATTTTGCTAACATACACTAATGACAGCAAAAAGTTTGAGTCTACAACATTTAGTTAAGGTGTGAGAGCCAAAATGAACTTTTTATGGCTTTAAATGCATTTTCAGCCCGATTGTACACTTCAGGTGAAAATGTCAAAATCTTCAAAATGAGCAAAAGCACAATAAAATTAATGCTTGAATCATCTTCATTTTGCTAAAATATACTAATGACAGCAAAAAGTTTGAGTCTACAACATTTAGTTAAGGTGTGAGAGCCAAAATGAACTTTTTATTGCTTTAAACGCGTTTTCAGCCTGATTGTACACTTCAGGTGAAAATGTCAAAATCTTCAAAATGAGCAAAAGCACAATGAAATTAATGCTTGAATCATCTTCATTTTGCTAAAATACACTAATGACAGCAAAAAGTTTGAGTCTACAACATTTAGTTAAGGTGTGAGAGCCAAAATGAACTTTTTATGGCTTTAAATGCATTTTCAGCCTGATTGTACACTTCAGGTGAAAATGTCAAAATCTTCAAAATGAGCAAAAGCACAATGAAATTAATGCTTGAATCATCTTCAATTTGCTAAAATACACTAATGACAGCAAAAAGTTTGAGTCTACAACATTTAGTTAAGGTGTGAGAGCCAAAATGAACTTTTTATGGCTTTAAATGCATTTTCAGCCCGATTGTACACTTCAGGTGAAAATGTCAAAATCTTCAAAATGAGCAAAAGCACAATAAAATTAATGCTTGAATCATCTTCATTTTGCTAAAATATACTAATGACAGCAAAAAGTTTGAGTCTACAACATTTAGTTAAGGTGTGAGAGCCAAAATGAACTTTTTATTGCTTTAAACGCGTTTTCAGCCCCTAATTGTACACTTCAGGTGAAAATGTCAAAATCTTCAAAATGAGCAAAAGCACAATGAAATTAATGCTTGAATCATCTTCATTTTGCTAAAATACACTAATGACAGCAAAAAGTTTGAGTCTACAACATTTAGTTAAGGTGTGAGAGCCAAAATGAACTTTTTATGGCTTTAAATGCATTTTCAGCCCGATTGTACACTTCAGGTGAAAATGTCAAAATCTTCAAAATGAGCAAAAGCACAATAAAATTAATGCTTGAATCATCTTCATTTTGCTAAAATATACTAATGACAGCAAAAAGTTTGAGTCTACAACATTTAGTTAAGGTGTGAGAGCCAAAATGAACTTTTTATTGCTTTAAACGCGTTTTCAGCCTGATTGTACACTTCAGGTGAAAATGTCAAAATCTTCAAAATGAGCAAAAGCACAATGAAATTAATGCTTGAATCATCTTCATTTTGCTAAAATACACTAATGACAGCAAAAAGTTTGAGTCTACAACATTTAGTTAAGGTGTGAGAGCCAAAATGAACTTTTTATGGCTTTAAATGCATTTTCAGCCTGATTGTACACTTCAGGTGAAAATGTCAAAATCTTCAAAATGAGCAAAAGCACAATGAAATTAATGCTTGAATCATCTTCATTTTGCTAAAATACACTAATGACAGCAAAAAGTTTGAGTCTACAACATTTAGTTAAGGTGTGAGAGCCAAAATGAACTTTTTATGGCTTTAAATGCATTTTCAGCCCGATTGTACACTTCAGGTGAAAATGTCAAAATCTTCAAAATGAGCAAAAGCACAATAAAATTAATGCTTGAATCATCTTCATTTTGCTAAAATATACTAATGACAGCAAAAAGTTTGAGTCTACAACATTTAGTTAAGGTGTGAGAGCCAAAATGAACTTTTTATTGCTTTAAACGCGTTTTCAGCCCCTAATTGTACACTTCAGGTGAAAATGTCAAAATCTTCAAAATGAGCAAAAGCACAATGAAATTAATGCTTGAATCATCTTCATTTTGCTAAAATACACTAATGACAGCAAAAAGTTTGAGTCTACAACATTTAGTTAAGGTGTGAGAGCCAAAATGAACTTTTTATGGCTTTAAATGCATTTTCAGCCCGATTGTACACTTCAGGTGAAAATGTCAAAATCTTCAAAATGAGCAAAAGCACAATAAAATTAATGCTTGAATCATCTTCATTTTGCTAAAATATACTAATGACAGCAAAAAGTTTGAGTCTACAACATTTAGTTAAGGTGTGAGAGCCAAAATGAACTTTTTATTGCTTTAAACGCGTTTTCAGCCCCTAATTGTACACTTCAGGTGAAAATGTCAAAATCTTCAAAATGAGCAAAAGCACAATGAAATTAATGCTTGAATCATCTTCATTTTGCTAAAATACACTAATGACAGCAAAAAGTTTGAGTCTACAACATTTAGTTAAGGTGTGAGAGCCAAAATGAACTTTTTATGGCTTTAAATGCATTTTCAGCCTGATTGTACACTTCAGGTGAAAATGTCAAAATCTTCAAAATGAGCAAAAGCACAATGAAATTAATGCTTGAATCATCTTCATTTTGCTAACATACACTAATGACAGCAAAAAGTTTGAGTCTACAACATTTAGTTAAGGTGTGAGAGCCAAAATGAACTTTTTATGGCTTTAAATGCATTTTCAGCCCGATTGTACACTTCAGGTGAAAATGTCAAAATCTTCAAAATGAGCAAAAGCACAATAAAATTAATGCTTGAATCATCTTCATTTTGCTAAAATATACTAATGACAGTAAAAAGTTTGAGTCTACAACATTTAGTTAAGGTGTGAGAGCCAAAATGAACTTTTTATTGCTTTAAACGCGTTTTCAGCCCCTAATTGTACACTTCAGGTGAAAATGTCAAAATCTTCAAAATGAGCAAAAGCACAATGAAATTAATGCTTGAATCATCTTCATTTTGCTAAAATACACTAATGACAGCAAAAAGTTTGAGTCTACAACATTTAGTTAAGGTGTGAGAGCCAAAATGAACTTTTTATGGCTTTAAATGCATTTTCAGCCTGATTGTACACTTCAGGTGAAAATGTCAAAATCTTCAAAATGAGCAAAAGCACAATAAAATTAATGCTTGAATCATCTTCATTTTGCTAAAATATACTAATGACAGCAAAAAGTTTGAGTCTACAACATTTAGTTAAGGTGTGAGAGCCAAAATGAACTTTTTATTGCTTTAAACGCGTTTTCAGCCTGATTGTACACTTCAGGTGAAAATGTCAAAATCTTCAAAATGAGCAAAAGCACAATGAAATTAATGCTTGAATCATCTTCATTTTGCTAACATACACTAATGACAGCAAAAAGTTTGAGTCTACAACATTTAGTTAAGGTGTGAGAGCCAAAATGAACTTTTTATGGCTTTAAATGCATTTTCAGCCTGATTGTACACTTCAGGTGAAAATGTCAAAATCTTCAAAATGAGCAAAAGCACAATAAAATTAATGCTTGAATCATCTTCATTTTGCTAAAATACACTAATGACAGCAAAAAGTTTGAGTCTACAACATTTAGTTAAGGTGTGAGAGCCAAAATGAACTTTTTATGGCTTTAAATGCATTTTCAGCCTGATTGTACACTTCAGGTGAAAATGTCAAAATCTTCAAAATGAGCAAAAGCCCAATGAAATTAATGCTTGAATCATCTTCATTTTGCTAAAATACACTAATGACAGCAAAAAGTTTGAGTCTACAACATTTAGTTAAGGTGTGAGAGCCAAAATGAACTTTTTATGGCTTTAAATGCATTTTCAGCCCGATTGTACACTTCAGGTGAAAATGTCAAAATCTTCAAAATGAGCAAAAGCACAATAAAATTAATGCTTGAATCACCTTCATTTTGCTAAAATATACTAATGACAGCAAAAAGTTTGAGTCTACAACATTTAGTTAAGGTGTGAGAGCCAAAATGAACTTTTTATTGCTTTAAACGCGTTTTCAGCCCCTAATTGTACACTTCAGGTGAAAATGTCAAAATCTTCAAAATGAGCAAAAGCACAATGAAATTAATGCTTGAATCATCTTCATTTTGCTAAAATACACTAATGACAGCAAAAAGTTTGAGTCTACAACATTTAGTTAAGGTGTGAGAGCCAAAATGAACTTTTTATGGCTTTAAATGCATTTTCAGCCTGATTGTACACTTCAGGTGAAAATGTCAAAATCTTCAAAATGAGCAAAAGCACAATGAAATTAATGCTTGAATCATCTTTATTTTGCTAACATACACTAATGGCAGCAAAAAGTTTGAGTCTACAACATTTAGTTAAGGTGTGAGAGCCAAAATGAACTTTTTATGGCTTTAAATGCATTTTCAGCCCGATTGTACACTTCAGGTGAAAATGTCAAAATCTTCAAAATGAGCAAAAGCACAATAAAATTAATGCTTGAATCATCTTCATTTTGCTAAAATATACTAATGACAGCAAAAAGTTTGAGTCTACAACATTTAGTTAAGGTGTGAGAGCCAAAATGAACTTTTTATTGCTTTAAACGCGTTTTCAGCCCCTAATTGTACACTTCAGGTGAAAATGTCAAAATCTTCAAAATGAGCAAAAGCACAATGAAATTAATGCTTGAATCATCTTCATTTTGCTAACATACACTAATGACAGCAAAAAGTTTGAGTCTACAACATTTAGTTAAGGTGTGAGAGCCAAAATGAACTTTTTATGGCTTTAAATGCATTTTCAGCCCGATTGTACACTTCAGGTGAAAATGTCAAAATCTTCAAAATGAGCAAAAGCACAATAAAATTAATGCTTGAATCATCTTCATTTTGCTAAAATATACTAATGACAGTAAAAAGTTTGAGTCTACAACATTTAGTTAAGGTGTGAGAGCCAAAATGAACTTTTTATTGCTTTAAACGCGTTTTCAGCCCCTAATTGTACACTTCAGGTGAAAATGTCAAAATCTTCAAAATGAGCAAAAGCACAATGAAATTAATGCTTGAATCATCTTCATTTTGCTAAAATACACTAATGACAGCAAAAAGTTTGAGTCTATAACATTTAGTTAAGGTGTGAGAGCCAAAATGAACTTTTTATGGCTTTAAATGCATTTTCAGCCTGATTGTACACTTCAGGTGAAAATGTCAAAATCTTCAAAATGAGCAAAAGCACAATGAAATTAATGCTTGAATCATCTTCATTTTGCTAAAATACACTAATGACAGCAAAAAGTTTGAGTCTACAACATTTAGTTAAGGTGTGAGAGCCAAAATGAACTTTTTATGGCTTTAAATGCATTTTCAGCCTGATTGTACACTTCAGGTGAAAATGTCAAAATCTTCAAAATGAGCAAAAGCACAATGAAATTAATGCTTGAATCATCTTCATTTTGCTAACATACACTAATGACAGCAAAAAGTTTGAGTCTACAACATTTAGTTAAGGTGTGAGAGCCAAAATGAACTTTTTATGGCTTTAAATGCATTTTCAGCCCGATTGTACACTTCAGGTGAAAATGTCAAAATCTTCAAAATGAGCAAAAGCACAATAAAATAAATGTTTGAATCATCTTCATTTTGCTAAAATATACTAATGACAGCAAAAAGTTTGAGTCTACAACATTTAGTTAAGGAGTGAGAGCCAAAATGAACTTTTTATTGCTTTAAACGCGTTTTCAGCCCCTAATTGTACACTTCAGGTGAAAATGTCAAAATCTTCCAAATGAGCAAAAGCACAATGAAATTAATGCTTGAATCATCTTCATTTTGCTAAAATACACTAATGACAGCAAAAAGTTTGAGTCTATAACATTTAGTTAAGGTGTGAGAGCCAAAATGAACTTTTTATGGCTTTAAATGCATTTTCAGCCTGATTGTACACTTCAGGTGAAAATGTCAAAATCTTCAAAATGAGCAAAAGCACAATAAAATTAATGCTTGAATCATCTTCATTTTGCTAAAATATACTAATGACAGCAAAAAGTTTGAGTCTACAACATTTAGTTAAGGTGTGAGAGCCAAAATGAACTTTTTATGGCTTTAAATGCATTTTCAGCCCGATTGTACACTTCAGGTGAAAATGTCAAAATCTTCAAAATGAGCAAAAGCACAATAAAATTAATGCTTGAATCATCTTCATTTTGCTAAAATATACTAATGACAGCAAAAAGTTTGAGTCTACAACATTTAGTTAAGGTGTGAGAGCCAAAATGAACTTTTTATTGCTTTAAACGCGTTTTCAGCCCCTAATTGTACACTTCAGGTGAAAATGTCAAAATCTTCAAAATGAGCAAAAGCACAATGAAATTAATGCTTGAATCATCTTCATTTTGCTAACATACACTAATGACAGCAAAAAGTTTGAGTCTACAACATTTAGTTAAGGTGTGAGAGCCAAAATGAACTTTTTATGGCTTTAAATGCATTTACAGCCCGATTGTACACTTCAGGTGAAAATGTCAAAATCTTCAAAATGAGCAAAAGCACAATAAAATTAATGCTTGAATCATCTTCATTTTGCTAAAATATACTAATGACACTAAAAAGTTTGAGTCTACAACATTTAGTTAAGGTGTGAGAGCCAAAATGAACTTTTTATTGCTTTAAACGCGTTTTCAGCCCCTAATTGTACACTTCAGGTGAAAATGTCAAAATCTTCAAAATGAGCAAAAGCACAATGAAATTAATGCTTGAATCATCTTCATTTTGCTAAAATACACTAATGACAGCAAAAAGTTTGAGTCTACAACATTTAGTTAAGGTGTGAGAGCCAAAATGAACTTTTTATGGCTTTAAATGCATTTTCAGCCTGATTGTACACTTCAGGTGAAAATGTCAAAATCTTCAAAATGAGCAAAAGCACAATAAAATTAATGCTTGAATCATCTTCATTTTGCTAAAATATACTAATGACAGCAAAAAGTTTGAGTCTACAACATTTAGTTAAGGTGTGAGAGCCAAAATGAACTTTTTATTGCTTTAAACGCGTTTTCAGCCTGATTGTACACTTCAGGTGAAAATGTCAAAATCTTCAAAATGAGCAAAAGCACAATGAAATTAATGCTTGAATCATCTTCATTTTGCTAACATACACTAATGACAGCAAAAAGTTTGAGTCTACAACATTTAGTTAAGGTGTGAGAGCCAAAATGAACTTTTTATGGCTTTAAATGCATTTTCAGCCTGATTGTACACTTCAGGTGAAAATGTCAAAATCTTCAAAATGAGCAAAAGCACAATGAAATTAATGCTTGAATCATCTTCATTTTGCTAAAATACACTAATGACAGCAAAAAGTTTGAGTCTACAACATTTAGTTAAGGTGTGAGAGCCAAAATGAACTTTTTATGGCTTTAAATGCATTTTCAGCCTGATTGTACACTTCAGGTGAAAATGTCAAAATCTTCAAAATGAGCAAAAGCACAATAAAATTAATGCTTGAATCATCTTCATTTTGCTAAAATACACTAATGACAGCAAAAAGTTTGAGTCTACAACATTTAGTTAAGGTGTGAGAGCCAAAATGAACTTTTTATGGCTTTAAATGCATTTTCAGCCTGATTGTACACTTCAGGTGAAAATGTCAAAATCTTCAAAATGAGCAAAAGCCCAATGAAATTAATGCTTGAATCATCTTCATTTTGCTAAAATACACTAATGACAGCAAAAAGTTTGAGTCTACAACATTTAGTTAAGGTGTGAGAGCCAAAATGAACTTTTTATGGCTTTAAATGCATTTTCAGCCCGATTGTACACTTCAGGTGAAAATGTCAAAATCTTCAAAATGAGCAAAAGCACAATAAAATTAATGCTTGAATCACCTTCATTTTGCTAAAATATACTAATGACAGCAAAAAGTTTGAGTCTACAACATTTAGTTAAGGTGTGAGAGCCAAAATGAACTTTTTATTGCTTTAAACGCGTTTTCAGCCCCTAATTGTACACTTCAGGTGAAAATGTCAAAATCTTCAAAATGAGCAAAAGCACAATGAAATTAATGCTTGAATCATCTTCATTTTGCTAAAATACACTAATGACAGCAAAAAGTTTGAGTCTACAACATTTAGTTAAGGTGTGAGAGCCAAAATGAACTTTTTATGGCTTTAAATGCATTTTCAGCCTGATTGTACACTTCAGGTGAAAATGTCAAAATCTTCAAAATGAGCAAAAGCACAATGAAATTAATGCTTGAATCATCTTTATTTTGCTAACATACACTAATGGCAGCAAAAAGTTTGAGTCTACAACATTTAGTTAAGGTGTGAGAGCCAAAATGAACTTTTTATGGCTTTAAATGCATTTTCAGCCCGATTGTACACTTCAGGTGAAAATGTCAAAATCTTCAAAATGAGCAAAAGCACAATAAAATTAATGCTTGAATCATCTTCATTTTGCTAAAATATACTAATGACAGCAAAAAGTTTGAGTCTACAACATTTAGTTAAGGTGTGAGAGCCAAAATGAACTTTTTATTGCTTTAAACGCGTTTTCAGCCCCTAATTGTACACTTCAGGTGAAAATGTCAAAATCTTCAAAATGAGCAAAAGCACAATGAAATTAATGCTTGAATCATCTTCATTTTGCTAACATACACTAATGACAGCAAAAAGTTTGAGTCTACAACATTTAGTTAAGGTGTGAGAGCCAAAATGAACTTTTTATGGCTTTAAATGCATTTTCAGCCCGATTGTACACTTCAGGTGAAAATGTCAAAATCTTCAAAATGAGCAAAAGCACAATAAAATTAATGCTTGAATCATCTTCATTTTGCTAAAATATACTAATGACAGTAAAAAGTTTGAGTCTACAACATTTAGTTAAGGTGTGAGAGCCAAAATGAACTTTTTATTGCTTTAAACGCGTTTTCAGCCCCTAATTGTACACTTCAGGTGAAAATGTCAAAATCTTCAAAATGAGCAAAAGCACAATGAAATTAATGCTTGAATCATCTTCATTTTGCTAAAATACACTAATGACAGCAAAAAGTTTGAGTCTATAACATTTAGTTAAGGTGTGAGAGCCAAAATGAACTTTTTATGGCTTTAAATGCATTTTCAGCCTGATTGTACACTTCAGGTGAAAATGTCAAAATCTTCAAAATGAGCAAAAGCACAATGAAATTAATGCTTGAATCATCTTCATTTTGCTAAAATACACTAATGACAGCAAAAAGTTTGAGTCTACAACATTTAGTTAAGGTGTGAGAGCCAAAATGAACTTTTTATGGCTTTAAATGCATTTTCAGCCTGATTGTACACTTCAGGTGAAAATGTCAAAATCTTCAAAATGAGCAAAAGCACAATGAAATTAATGCTTGAATCATCTTCATTTTGCTAACATACACTAATGACAGCAAAAAGTTTGAGTCTACAACATTTAGTTAAGGTGTGAGAGCCAAAATGAACTTTTTATGGCTTTAAATGCATTTTCAGCCCGATTGTACACTTCAGGTGAAAATGTCAAAATCTTCAAAATGAGCAAAAGCACAATGAAATTAATGCTTGAATCATCTTCATTTTGCTAAAATACACTAATGACAGCAAAAAGTTTGAGTCTACAACAATTAGTTAAGGTGTGAGAGCCAAAATGAACTTTTTATGGCTTTAAATGCATTTTCAGCCTGATTGTACACTTCAGGTGAAAATGTCAAAATCTTCAAAATGAGCAAAAGCACAATGAAATTAATGCTTGAATCATCTTCATTTTGCTAAAATACACTAATGACAGCAAAAAGTTTGAGTCTACAACATTTAGTTAAGGTGTGAGAGCCAAAATGAACTTTTTATGGCTTTAAATGCATTTTCAGCCCGATTGTACACTTCAGGTGAAAATGTCAAAATCTTCAAAATGAGCAAAAGCACAATAAAATTAATGCTTGAATCATCTTCATTTTGCTAAAATATACTAATGACAGCAAAAAGTTTGAGTCTACAACATTTAGTTAAGGTGTGAGAGCCAAAATGAACTTTTTATTGCTTTAAACGCGTTTTCAGCCCCTAATTGTACACTTCAGGTGAAAATGTCAAAATCTTCAAAATGAGCAAAAGCACAATGAAATTAATGCTTGAATCATCTTCATTTTGCTAAAATACACTAATGACAGCAAAAAGTTTGAGTCTACAACATTTAGTTAAGGTGTGAGAGCCAAAATGAACTTTTTATGGCTTTAAATGCATTTTCAGCCTGATTGTACACTTCAGGTGAAAATGTCAAAATCTTCAAAATGAGCAAAAGCACAATGAAATTAATGCTTGAATCATCTTCATTTTGCTAACATACACTAATGACAGCAAAAAGTTTGAGTCTACAACATTTAGTTAAGGTGTGAGAGCCAAAATGAACTTTTTATGGCTTTAAATGCATTTTCAGCCCGATTGTACACTTCAGGTGAAAATGTCAAAATCTTCAAAATGAGCAAAAGCACAATAAAATTAATGCTTGAATCATCTTCATTTTGCTAAAATATACTAATGACAGCAAAAAGTTTGAGTCTACAACATTTAGTTAAGGAGTGAGAGCCAAAATGAACTTTTTATTGCTTTAAACGCGTTTTCAGCCCCTAATTGTACACTTCAGGTGAAAATGTCAAAATCTTCAAAATGAGCAAAAGCACAATAAAATTAATGCTTGAATCATCTTCATTTTGCTAAAATATACTAATGACAGCAAAAAGTTTGAGTCTACAACATTTAGTTAAGGTGTGAGAGCCAAAATGAACTTTTTATGGCTTTAAATGCATTTTCAGCCTGATTGTACACTTCAGGTGAAAATGTCAAAATCTTCAAAATGAGCAAAAGCACAATAAAATTAATGCTTGAATCATCTTCATTTTGCTAAAATATACTAATGACAGCAAAAAGTTTGAGTCTACAACATTTAGTTAAGGTGTGAGAGCCAAAATGAACTTTTTATTGCTTTAAACGCGTTTTCAGCCTGATTGTACACTTCAGGTGAAAATGTCAAAATCTTCAAAATGAGCAAAAGCACAATGAAATTAATGCTTGAATCATCTTCATTTTGCTAACATACACTAATGACAGCAAAAAGTTTGAGTCTACAACATTTAGTTAAGGTGTGAGAGCCAAAATGAACTTTTTATGGCTTTAAATGCATTTTCAGCCTGATTGTACACTTCAGGTGAAAATGTCAAAATCTTCAAAATGAGCAAAAGCACAATGAAATTAATGCTTGAATCATCTTCATTTTGCTAAAATACACTAATGACAGCAAAAAGTTTGAGTCTACAACATTTAGTTAAGGTGTGAGAGCCAAAATGAACTTTTTATGGCTTTAAATGCATTTTCAGCCTGATTGTACACTTCAGGTGAAAATGTCAAAATCTTCAAAATGAGCAAAAGCACAATAAAATTAATGCTTGAATCATCTTCATTTTGCTAAAATATACTAATGACAGCAAAAAGTTTGAGTCTACAACATTTAGTTAAGGTGTGAGAGCCAAAATGAACTTTTTATTGCTTTAAACGCGTTTTCAGCCCCTAATTGTACACTTTAGGTGAAAATGTCAAAATCTTCAAAATGAGCAAAAGCACAATGCAATTAATGCTTGAATCATCTTCATTTTGCTAAAATACACTAATGACAGCAAAAAGTTTGAGTCTACAACATTTAGTTAAGGTGTGAGAGCCAAAATGAACTTTTTATGGCTTTAAATGCATTTTCAGCCTGATTGTACACTTCAGGTGAAAATGTCAAAATCTTCAAAATGAGCAAAAGCACAATGAAATTAATGCTTGAATCATCTTCATTTTGCTAACATACACTAATGGCAGCAAAAAGTTTGAGTCTACAACATTTAGTTAAGGTGTGAGAGGCAAAATGAACTTTTTATGGCTTTAAATGCATTTTCAGCCCGATTGTACACTTCAGGTGAAAATGTCAAAATCTTCAAAATGAGCAAAAGCACAATGAAATTAATGCTTGAATCATCTTCATTTTGCTAACATACACTAATGACAGCAAAAAGTTTGAGTCTACAACATTTAGTTAAGGTGTGAGAGCCAAAATGAACTTTTTATGGCTTTAAATGCATTTTCAGCCCGATTGTACACTTCAGGTGAAAATGTCAAAATCTTCAAAATGAGCAAAAGCACAATAAAATTAATGCTTGAATCATCTTCATTTTGCTAAAATATACCAATGACAGCAAAAAGTTTGAGTCTACAACATTTAGTTAAGGTGTGAGAGCCAAAATGAACTTTTTATGGCTTTAAATGCATTTTCAGCCTGATTGTACACTTCAGGTGAAAATGTCAAAATCTTCAAAATGATTAAAAGCCCAATGAAATTAATGCTTGAATCATCTTCATTTTGCTAAAATACACTAATGACAGCAAAAAGTTTGAGTCTACAACATTTAGTTAAGGTGTGAGAGCCAAAATGAACTTTTTATGGCTTTAAATGCATTTTCAGCCCGATTGTACACTTCAGGTGAAAATGTCAAAATCTTCAAAATGAGCAAAAGCACAATAAAATTAATGCTTGAATCATCTTCATTTTGCTAAAATATACTAATGACAGCAAAAAGTTTGAGTCTACAACATTTAGTTAAGGTGTGAGAGCCAAAATGAACTTTTTATTGCTTTAAACGCGTTTTCAGCCCCTAATTGTACACTTCAGGTGAAAATGTCAAAATCTTCAAAATGAGCAAAAGCACAATGAAATTAATGCTTGAATCATCTTCATTTTGCTCAAATACACTAATGACAGCAAAAAGTTTGAGTCTACAACATTTAGTTAAGGTGTGAGAGCCAAAATGAACTTTTTATGGCTTTAAATGCATTTTCAGCCTGATTGTACACTTCAGGTGAAAATGTCAAAATCTTCAAAATGAGCAAAAGCACAATGAAATTAATGCTTGAATCATCTTCATTTTGCTAACATACACTAATGACAGCAAAAAGTTTGAGTCTACAACATTTAGTTAAGGTGTGAGAGCCAAAATGAACTTTTTATGGCTTTAAATGCATTTTCAGCCCGATTGTACACTTCAGGTGAAAATGTCAAAATCTTCAAAATGAGCAAAAGCACAATAAAATTAATGCTTGAATCATCTTCATTTTGCTAAAATATACTAATGACAGCAAAAAGTTTGAGTCTACAACATTTAGTTAAGGTGTGAGAGCCAAAATGAACTTTTTATTGCTTTAAACGCGTTTTCAGCCTGATTGTACACTTCAGGTGAAAATGTCAAAATCTTCAAAATGAGCAAAAGCACAATGAAATTAATGCTTGAATCATCTTCATTTTGCTAAAATACACTAATGACAGCAAAAAGTTTGAGTCTACAACATTTAGTTAAGGTGTGAGAGCCAAAATGAACTTTTTATGGCTTTAAATGCATTTTCAGCCTGATTGTACACTTCAGGTGAAAATGTCAAAATCTTCAAAATGAGCAAAAGCACAATGAAATTAATGCTTGAATCATCTTCATTTTGCTAAAATACACTAATGACAGCAAAAAGTTTGAGTCTACAACATTTAGTTAAGGTGTGAGAGCCAAAATGAACTTTTTATGGCTTTAAATGCATTTTCAGCCCGATTGTACACTTCAGGTGAAAATGTCAAAATCTTCAAAATGAGCAAAAGCACAATAAAATTAATGCTTGAATCATCTTCATTTTGCTAAAATATACTAATGACAGCAAAAAGTTTGAGTCTACAACATTTAGTTAAGGTGTGAGAGCCAAAATGAACTTTTTATTGCTTTAAACGCGTTTTCAGCCCCTAATTGTACACTTCAGGTGAAAATGTCAAAATCTTCAAAATGAGCAAAAGCACAATGAAATTAATGCTTGAATCATCTTCATTTTGCTCAAATACACTAATGACAGCAAAAAGTTTGAGTCTACAACATTTAGTTAAGGTGTGAGAGCCAAAATGAACTTTTTATGGCTTTAAATGCATTTTCAGCCTGATTGTACACTTCAGGTGAAAATGTCAAAATCTTCAAAATGAGCAAAAGCACAATGAAATTAATGCTTGAATCATCTTCATTTTGCTAACATACACTAATGACAGCAAAAAGTTTGAGTCTACAACATTTAGTTAAGGTGTGAGAGCCAAAATGAACTTTTTATGGCTTTAAATGCATTTTCAGCCCGATTGTACACTTCAGGTGAAAATGTCAAAATCTTCAAAATGAGCAAAAGCACAATAAAATTAATGCTTGAATCATCTTCATTTTGCTAAAATATACTAATGACAGCAAAAAGTTTGAGTCTACAACATTTAGTTAAGGTGTGAGAGCCAAAATGAACTTTTTATTGCTTTAAACGCGTTTTCAGCCCCTAATTGTACACTTCAGGTGAAAATGTCAAAATCTTCAAAATGAGCAAAAGCACAATGAAATTAATGCTTGAATCATCTTCATTTTGCTAAAATACACTAATGACAGCAAAAAGTTTGAGTCTACAACAATTAGTTAAGGTGTGAGAGCCAAAATGAACTTTTTATGGCTTTAAATGCATTTTCAGCCTGATTGTACACTTCAGGTGAAAATGTCAAAATCTTCAAAATGAGCAAAAGCACAATGAAATTAATGCTTGAATCATCTTCATTTTGCTAAAATACACTAATGACAGCAAAAAGTTTGAGTCTACAACATTTAGTTAAGGTGTGAGAGCCAAAATTAACTTTTTATGGCTTTAAATGCATTTTCAGCCTGATTGTACACTTCAGGTGAAAATGTCAAAATCTTCAAAATGAGCAAAAGCACAATGAAATTAATGCTTGAATCATCTTCATTTTTCTAACATACACTAATGACAGCAAAAAGTTTGAGTCTACAACATTTAGTTAAGGTGTGAGAGCCAAAATGAACTTTTTATGGCTTTAAATGCATTTTCAGCCCGATTGTACACTTCAGGTGAAAATGTCAAAATCTTCAAAATGAGCAAAAGCACAATAAAATTAATGCTTGAATCATCTTCATTTTGCTAAAATATACTAATGACAGCAAAAAGTTTGAGTCTACAACATTTAGTTAAGGTGTGAGAGCCAAAATGAACTTTTTATTGCTTTAAACGCGTTTTCAGCCTGATTGTACACTTCAGGTGAAAATGTCAAAATCTTCAAAATGAGCAAAAGCACAATGAAATTAATGCTTGAATCATCTTCATTTTGCTAAAATACACTAATGACAGCAAAAAGTTTGAGTCTACAACATTTAGTTAAGGTGTGAGAGCCAAAATGAACTTTTTATGGCTTTAAATGCATTTTCAGCCTGATTGTACACTTCAGGTGAAAATGTCAAAATCTTCAAAATGAGCAAAAGCACAATGAAATTAATGCTTGAATCATCTTCATTTTGCTAACATACACTAATGACAGCAAAAAGTTTGAGTCTACAACATTTAGTTAAGGTGTGAGAGCCAAAATGAACTTTTTATGGCTTTAAATGCATTTTCAGCCCGATTGTACACTTCAGGTGAAAATGTCAAAATCTTCAAAATGAGCAAAAGCACAATAAAATTAATGCTTGAATCATCTTCATTTTGCTAAAATATACTAATGACAGCAAAAAGTTTGAGTCTACAACATTTAGTTAAGGTGTGAGAGCCAAAATGAACTTTTTATTGCTTTAAACGCGTTTTCAGCCCCTAATTGTACACTTCAGGTGAAAATGTCAAAATCTTCAAAATGAGCAAAAGCACAATAAAATTAATGCTTGAATCATCTTCATTTTGCTAAAATACACTAATGACAGCAAAAAGTTTGAGTCTACAACATTTAGTTAAGGTGTGAGAGCCAAAATGAACTTTTTATGGCTTTAAATGCATTTTCAGCCCGATTGTACACTTCAGGTGAAAATGTCAAAATCTTCAAAATGAGCAAAAGCACAATAAAATTAATGCTTGAATCATCTTCATTTTGCTAAAATATACTAATGACAGCAAAAAGTTTGAGTCTACATTATTTAGTTAAGGTGTGAGAGCCAAAATGAACTTTTTATTGCTTTAAACGCGTTTTCAGCCTGATTGTACACTTCAGGTGAAAATGTCAAAATCTTCAAAATGAGCAAAAGCACAATGAAATTAATGCTTGAATCATCTTCATTTTGCTAAAATACACTAATGACAGCAAAAAGTTTGAGTCTACAACATTTAGTTAAGGTGTGAGAGCCAAAATGAACTTTTTATGGCTTTAAATGCATTTTCAGCCCGATTGTACACTTCAGGTGAAAATGTCAAAATCTTCAAAATGAGCAAAAGCACAATGAAATTAATGCTTGAATCATCTTCATTTTGCTAACATACACTAATGACAGCAAAAAGTTTGAGTCTACAACATTTAGTTAAGGTGTGAGAGCCAAAATGAACTTTTTATGGCTTTAAATGCATTTTCAGCCTGATTGTACACTTCAGGTGAAAATGTCAAAATCTTCAAAATGAGCAAAAGCACAATGAAATTAATGCTTGAATCATCTTCATTTTGCTAAAATACACTAATGACAGCAAAAAGTTTGAGTCTACAACATTTAGTTAAGGTGTGAGAGCCAAAATGAACTTTTTATGGCTTTAAATGCATTTTCAGCCTGATTGTACACTTCAGGTGAAAATGTCAAAATCTTCAAAATGATTAAAAGCCCAATGAAATTAATGCTTGAATCATCTTCATTTTGCTAAAATACACTAATGACAGCAAAAAGTTTGAGTCTACAACATTTAGTTAAGGTGTGAGAGCCAAAATGAACTTTTTATGGCTTTAAATGCATTTTCAGCCCGATTGTACACTTCAGGTGAAAATGTCAAAATCTTCAAAATGAGCAAAAGCACAATAAAATTAATGCTTGAATCATCTTCATTTTGCTAAAATATACTAATGACAGCAAAAAGTTTGAGTCTACAACATTTAGTTAAGGTGTGAGAGCCAAAATGAACTTTTTATTGCTTTAAACGCGTTTTCAGCCCCTAATTGTACACTTCAGGTGAAAATGTCAAAATCTTCAAAATGAGCAAAAGCACAATGAAATTAATGCTTGAATCATCTTCATTTTGCTCAAATACACTAATGACAGCAAAAAGTTTGAGTCTACAACATTTAGTTAAGGTGTGAGAGCCAAAATGAACTTTTTATGGCTTTAAATGCATTTTCAGCCTGATTGTACACTTCAGGTGAAAATGTCAAAATCTTCAAAATGAGCAAAAGCACAATGAAATTAATGCTTGAATCATCTTCATTTTGCTAACATACACTAATGACAGCAAAAAGTTTGAGTCTACAACATTTAGTTAAGGTGTGAGAGCCAAAATGAACTTTTTATGGCTTTAAATGCATTTTCAGCCCGATTGTACACTTCAGGTGAAAATGTCAAAATCTTCAAAATGAGCAAAAGCACAATAAAATTAATGCTTGAATCATCTTCATTTTGCTAAAATATACTAATGACAGCAAAAAGTTTGAGTCTACAACATTTAGTTAAGGTGTGAGAGCCAAAATGAACTTTTTATTGCTTTAAACGCGTTTTCAGCCTGATTGTACACTTCAGGTGAAAATGTCAAAATCTTCAAAATGAGCAAAAGCACAATGAAATTAATGCTTGAATCATCTTCATTTTGCTAAAATACACTAATGACAGCAAAAAGTTTGAGTCTACAACATTTAGTTAAGGTGTGAGAGCCAAAATGAACTTTTTATGGCTTTAAATGCATTTTCAGCCCGATTGTACACTTCAGGTGAAAATGTCAAAATCTTCAAAATGAGCAAAAGCACAATAAAATTAATGCTTGAATCATCTTCATTTTGCTAAAATATACTAATGACAGCAAAAAGTTTGAGTCTACAACATTTAGTTAAGGTGTGAGAGCCAAAATGAACTTTTTATTGCTTTAAACGCGTTTTCAGCCCCTAATTGTACACTTCAGGTGAAAATGTCAAAATCTTCAAAATGAGCAAAAGCACAATGAAATTAATGCTTGAATCATCTTCATTTTGCTAAAATACACTAATGACAGCAAAAAGTTTGAGTCTACAACATTTAGTTAAGGTGTGAGAGCCAAAATGAACTTTTTATGGCTTTAAATGCATTTTCAGCCTGATTGTACACTTCAGGTGAAAATGTCAAAATCTTCAAAATGAGCAAAAGCCCAATGAAATTAATGCTTGAATCATCTTCATTTTGCTAACATACACTAATGACAGCAAAAAGTTTGAGTCTACAACATTTAGTTAAGGTGTGAGAGCCAAAATGAACTTTTTATGGCTTTAAATGCATTTTCAGCCCGATTGTACACTTCAGGTGAAAATGTCAAAATCTTCAAAATGAGCAAAAGCACAATAAAATTAATGCTTGAATCATCTTCATTTTGCTAAAATATACTAATGACAGCAAAAAGTTTGAGTCTACAACATTTAGTTAAGGTGTGAGAGCCAAAATGAACTTTTTATTGCTTTAAACGCGTTTTCAGCCCCTAATTGTACACTTCAGGTGAAAATGTCAAAATCTTCAAAATGAGCAAAAGCACAATGAAATTAATGCTTGAATCATCTTCATTTTGCTAAAATACACTAATGACAGCAAAAAGTTTGAGTCTACAACATTTAGTTAAGGTGTGAGAGCCAAAATGAACTTTTTATGGCTTTAAATGCATTTTCAGCCCGATTGTACACTTCAGGTGAAAATGTCAAAATCTTCAAAATGAGCAAAAGCACAATGAAATTAATGCTTGAATCATCTTCATTTTGCTAAAATATACTAATGACAGCAAAAAGTTTGAGTCTACAACATTTAGTTAAGGTGTGAGAGCCAAAATGAACTTTTTATTGCTTTAAACGCGTTTTCAGCCCCTAATTGTACACTTCAGGTGAAAATGTCAAAATCTTCAAAATGAGCAAAAGCACAATGAAATTAATGCTTGAATCATCTTCATTTTGCTAAAATACACTAATGACAGCAAAAAGTTTGAGTCTACAACATTTAGTTAAGGTGTGAGAGCCAAAATGAACTTTTTATGGCTTTAAATGCATTTTCAGCCTGATTGTACACTTCAGGTGAAAATGTCAAAATCTTCAAAATGAGCAAAAGCACAATGAAATTAATGCTTGAATCATCTTCATTTTTCTAACATACACTAATGACAGCAAAAAGTTTGAGTCTACAACATTTAGTTAAGGTGTGAGAGCCAAAATGAACTTTTTATGGCTTTAAATGCATTTTCAGCCCGATTGTACACTTCAGGTGAAAATGTCAAAATCTTCAAAATGAGCAAAAGCACAATAAAATTAATGCTTGAATCATCTTCATTTTGCTAAAATATACTAATGACAGCAAAAAGTTTGAGTCTACAACATTTAGTTAAGGTGTGAGAGCCAAAATGAACTTTTTATTGCTTTAAACGCGTTTTCAGCCTGATTGTACACTTCAGGTGAAAATGTCAAAATCTTCAAAATGAGCAAAAGCACAATGAAATTAATGCTTGAATCATCTTCATTTTGCTAAAATACACTAATGACAGCAAAAAGTTTGAGTCTACAACATTTAGTTAAGGTGTGAGAGCCAAAATGAACTTTTTATGGCTTTAAATGCATTTTCAGCCTGATTGTACACTTCAGGTGAAAATGTCAAAATCTTCAAAATGAGCAAAAGCACAATGAAATTAATGCTTGAATCATCTTCATTTTGCTAACATACACTAATGACAGCAAAAAGTTTGAGTCTACAACATTTAGTTAAGGTGTGAGAGCCAAAATGAACTTTTTATGGCTTTAAATGCATTTTCAGCCCGATTGTACACTTCAGGTGAAAATGTCAAAATCTTCAAAATGAGCAAAAGCACAATAAAATTAATGCTTGAATCATCTTCATTTTGCTAAAATATACTAATGACAGCAAAAAGTTTGAGTCTACAACATTTAGTTAAGGTGTGAGAGCCAAAATGAACTTTTTATTGCTTTAAACGCGTTTTCAGCCCCTAATTGTACACTTCAGGTGAAAATGTCAAAATCTTCAAAATGAGCAAAAGCACAATAAAATTAATGCTTGAATCATCTTCATTTTGCTAAAATACACTAATGACAGCAAAAAGTTTGAGTCTACAACATTTAGTTAAGGTGTGAGAGCCAAAATGAACTTTTTATGGCTTTAAATGCATTTTCAGCCCGATTGTACACTTCAGGTGAAAATGTCAAAATCTTCAAAATGAGCAAAAGCACAATAAAATTAATGCTTGAATCATCTTCATTTTGCTAAAATATACTAATGACAGCAAAAAGTTTGAGTCTACATTATTTAGTTAAGGTGTGAGAGCCAAAATGAACTTTTTATTGCTTTAAACGCGTTTTCAGCCTGATTGTACACTTCAGGTGAAAATGTCAAAATCTTCAAAATGAGCAAAAGCACAATGAAATTAATGCTTGAATCATCTTCATTTTGCTAAAATACACTAATGACAGCAAAAAGTTTGAGTCTACAACATTTAGTTAAGGTGTGAGAGCCAAAATGAACTTTTTATGGCTTTAAATGCATTTTCAGCCCGATTGTACACTTCAGGTGAAAATGTCAAAATCTTCAAAATGAGCAAAAGCACAATGAAATTAATGCTTGAATCATCTTCATTTTGCTAACATACACTAATGACAGCAAAAAGTTTGAGTCTACAACATTTAGTTAAGGTGTGAGAGCCAAAATGAACTTTTTATGGCTTTAAATGCATTTTCAGCCTGATTGTACACTTCAGGTGAAAATGTCAAAATCTTCAAAATGAGCAAAAGCACAATGAAATTAATGCTTGAATCATCTTCATTTTGCTAAAATACACTAATGACAGCAAAAACTTTGAGTCTACAACATTTAGTTAAGGTGTGAGAGCCAAAATGAACTTTTTATGGCTTTAAATGCATTTTCAGCCTGATTGTACACTTCAGGTGAAAATGTCAAAATCTTCAAAATGATTAAAAGCCCAATGAAATTAATGCTTGAATCATCTTCATTTTGCTAAAATACACTAATGACAGCAAAAAGTTTGAGTCTACAACATTTAGTTAAGGTGTGAGAGCCAAAATGAACTTTTTATGGCTTTAAATGCATTTTCAGCCCGATTGTACACTTCAGGTGAAAATGTCAAAATCTTCAAAATGAGCAAAAGCACAATAAAATTAATGCTTGAATCATCTTCATTTTGCTAAAATATACTAATGACAGCAAAAAGTTTGAGTCTACAACATTTAGTTAAGGTGTGAGAGCCAAAATGAACTTTTTATTGCTTTAAACGCGTTTTCAGCCCCTAATTGTACACTTCAGGTGAAAATGTCAAAATCTTCAAAATGAGCAAAAGCACAATGAAATTAATGCTTGAATCATCTTCATTTTGCTCAAATACACTAATGACAGCAAAAAGTTTGAGTCTACAACATTTAGTTAAGGTGTGAGAGCCAAAATGAACTTTTTATGGCTTTAAATGCATTTTCAGCCTGATTGTACACTTCAGGTGAAAATGTCAAAATCTTCAAAATGAGCAAAAGCACAATGAAATTAATGCTTGAATCATCTTCATTTTGCTAACATACACTAATGACAGCAAAAAGTTTGAGTCTACAACATTTAGTTAAGGTGTGAGAGCCAAAATGAACTTTTTATGGCTTTAAATGCATTTTCAGCCCGATTGTACACTTCAGGTGAAAATGTCAAAATCTTCAAAATGAGCAAAAGCACAATAAAATTAATGCTTGAATCATCTTCATTTTGCTAAAATATACTAATGACAGCAAAAAGTTTGAGTCTACAACATTTAGTTAAGGTGTGAGAGCCAAAATGAACTTTTTATTGCTTTAAACGCGTTTTCAGCCTGATTGTACACTTCAGGTGAAAATGTCAAAATCTTCAAAATGAGCAAAAGCACAATGAAATTAATGCTTGAATCATCTTCATTTTGCTAAAATACACTAATGACAGCAAAAAGTTTGAGTCTACAACATTTAGTTAAGGTGTGAGAGCCAAAATGAACTTTTTATGGCTTTAAATGCATTTTCAGCCTGATTGTACACTTCAGGTGAAAATGTCAAAATCTTCAAAATGAGCAAAAGCACAATGAAATTAATGCTTGAATCATCTTCATTTTGCTAAAATACACTAATGACAGCAAAAAGTTTGAGTCTACAACATTTAGTTAAGGTGTGAGAGCCAAAATGAACTTTTTATGGCTTTAAATGCATTTTCAGCCCGATTGTACACTTCAGGTGAAAATGTCAAAATCTTCAAAATGAGCAAAAGCACAATAAAATTAATGCTTGAATCATCTTCATTTTGCTAAAATATACTAATGACAGCAAAAAGTTTGAGTCTACAACATTTAGTTAAGGTGTGAGAGCCAAAATGAACTTTTTATTGCTTTAAACGCGTTTTCAGCCCCTAATTGTACACTTCAGGTGAAAATGTCAAAATCTTCAAAATGAGCAAAAGCACAATGAAATTAATGCTTGAATCATCTTCATTTTGCTAAAATACACTAATGACAGCAAAAAGTTTGAGTCTACAACATTTAGTTAAGGTGTGAGAGCCAAAATGAACTTTTTATGGCTTTAAATGCATTTTCAGCCCGATTGTACACTTCAGGTGAAAATGTCAAAATCTTCAAAATGAGCAAAAGCACAATAAAATTAATGCTTGAATCATCTTCATTTTGCTAAAATATACTAATGACAGCAAAAAGTTTGAGTCTACAACATTTAGTTAAGGTGTGAGAGCCAAAATGAACTTTTTATTGCTTTAAACGCGTTTTCAGCCTGATTGTACACTTCAGGTGAAAATGTCAAAATCTTCAAAATGAGCAAAAGCACAATGAAATTAATGCTTGAATCATCTTCATTTTGCTAAAATACACTAATGACAGCAAAAAGTTTGAGTCTACAACATTTAGTTAAGGTGTGAGAGCCAAAATGAACTTTTTATGGCTTTAAATGCATTTTCAGCCTGATTGTACACTTCAGGTGAAAATGTCAAAATCTTCAAAATGAGCAAAAGCACAATGAAATTAATGCTTGAATCATCTTCATTTTGCTAACATACACTAATGACAGCAAAAAGTTTGAGTCTACAACATTTAGTTAAGGTGTGAGAGCCAAAATGAACTTTTTATGGCTTTAAATGCATTTTCAGCCCGATTGTACACTTCAGGTGAAAATGTCAAAATCTTCAAAATGAGCAAAAGCACAATAAAATTAATGCTTGAATCATCTTCATTTTGCTAAAATATACTAATGACAGCAAAAAGTTTGAGTCTACAACATTTAGTTAAGGTGTGAGAGCCAAAATGAACTTTTTATTGCTTTAAACGCGTTTTCAGCCCCTAATTGTACACTTCAGGTGAAAATGTCAAAATCTTCAAAATGAGCAAAAGCACAATAAAATTAATGCTTGAATCATCTTCATTTTGCTAAAATACACTAATGACAGCAAAAAGTTTGAGTCTACAACATTTAGTTAAGGTGTGAGAGCCAAAATGAACTTTTTATGGCTTTAAATGCATTTTCAGCCCGATTGTACACTTCAGGTGAAAATGTCAAAATCTTCAAAATGAGCAAAAGCACAATAAAATTAATGCTTGAATCATCTTCATTTTGCTAAAATATACTAATGACAGCAAAAAGTTTGAGTCTACATTATTTAGTTAAGGTGTGAGAGCCAAAATGAACTTTTTATTGCTTTAAACGCGTTTTCAGCCTGATTGTACACTTCAGGTGAAAATGTCAAAATCTTCAAAATGAGCAAAAGCACAATGAAATTAATGCTTGAATCATCTTCATTTTGCTAAAATACACTAATGACAGCAAAAAGTTTGAGTCTACAACATTTAGTTAAGGTGTGAGAGCCAAAATGAACTTTTTATGGCTTTAAATGCATTTTCAGCCCGATTGTACACTTCAGGTGAAAATGTCAAAATCTTCAAAATGAGCAAAAGCACAATGAAATTAATGCTTGAATCATCTTCATTTTGCTAACATACACTAATGACAGCAAAAAGTTTGAGTCTACAACATTTAGTTAAGGTGTGAGAGCCAAAATGAACTTTTTATGGCTTTAAATGCATTTTCAGCCTGATTGTACACTTCAGGTGAAAATGTCAAAATCTTCAAAATGAGCAAAAGCACAATGAAATTAATGCTTGAATCATCTTCATTTTGCTAAAATACACTAATGACAGCAAAAAGTTTGAGTCTACAACATTTAGTTAAGGTGTGAGAGCCAAAATGAACTTTTTATGGCTTTAAATGCATTTTCAGCCTGATTGTACACTTCAGGTGAAAATGTCAAAATCTTCAAAATGATTAAAAGCCCAATGAAATTAATGCTTGAATCATCTTCATTTTGCTAAAATACACTAATGACAGCAAAAAGTTTGAGTCTACAACATTTAGTTAAGGTGTGAGAGCCAAAATGAACTTTTTATGGCTTTAAATGCATTTTCAGCCCGATTGTACACTTCAGGTGAAAATGTCAAAATCTTCAAAATGAGCAAAAGCACAATAAAATTAATGCTTGAATCATCTTCATTTTGCTAAAATATACTAATGACAGCAAAAAGTTTGAGTCTACAACATTTAGTTAAGGTGTGAGAGCCAAAATGAACTTTTTATTGCTTTAAACGCGTTTTCAGCCCCTAATTGTACACTTCAGGTGAAAATGTCAAAATCTTCAAAATGAGCAAAAGCACAATGAAATTAATGCTTGAATCATCTTCATTTTGCTCAAATACACTAATGACTGCAAAAAGTTTGAGTCTACAACATTTAGTTAAGGTGTGAGAGCCAAAATGAACTTTTTATGGCTTTAAATGCATTTTCAGCCTGATTGTACACTTCAGGTGAAAATGTCAAAATCTTCAAAATGAGCAAAAGCACAATGAAATTAATGCTTGAATCATCTTCATTTTGCTAACATACACTAATGACAGCAAAAAGTTTGAGTCTACAACATTTAGTTAAGGTGTGAGAGCCAAAATGAACTTTTTATGGCTTTAAATGCATTTTCAGCCCGATTGTACACTTCAGGTGAAAATGTCAAAATCTTCAAAATGAGCAAAAGCACAATAAAATTAATGCTTGAATCATCTTCATTTTGCTAAAATATACTAATGACAGCAAAAAGTTTGAGTCTACAACATTTAGTTAAGGTGTGAGAGCCAAAATGAACTTTTTATTGCTTTAAACGCGTTTTCAGCCTGATTGTACACTTCAGGTGAAAATGTCAAAATCTTCAAAATGAGCAAAAGCACAATGAAATTAATGCTTGAATCATCTTCATTTTGCTAAAATACACTAATGACAGCAAAAAGTTTGAGTCTACAACATTTAGTTAAGGTGTGAGAGCCAAAATGAACTTTTTATGGCTTTAAATGCATTTTCAGCCCGATTGTACACTTCAGGTGAAAATGTCAAAATCTTCAAAATGAGCAAAAGCACAATAAAATTAATGCTTGAATCATCTTCATTTTGCTAAAATATACTAATGACAGCAAAAAGTTTGAGTCTACAACATTTAGTTAAGGTGTGAGAGCCAAAATGAACTTTTTATTGCTTTAAACGCGTTTTCAGCCTGATTGTACACTTCAGGTGAAAATGTCAAAATCTTCAAAATGAGCAAAAGCACAATGAAATTAATGCTTGAATCATCTTCATTTTGCTAAAATACACTAATGACAGCAAAAAGTTTGAGTCTACAACATTTAGTTAAGGTGTGAGAGCCAAAATGAACTTTTTATGGCTTTAAATGCATTTTCAGCCTGATTGTACACTTCAGGTGAAAATGTCAAAATCTTCAAAATGAGCAAAAGCACAATGAAATTAATGCTTGAATCATCTTCATTTTGCTAACATACACTAATGACAGCAAAAAGTTTGAGTCTACAACATTTAGTTAAGGTGTGAGAGCCAAAATGAACTTTTTATGGCTTTAAATGCATTTTCAGCCCGATTGTACACTTCAGGTGAAAATGTCAAAATCTTCAAAATGAGCAAAAGCACAATAAAATTAATGCTTGAATCATCTTCATTTTGCTAAAATATACTAATGACAGCAAAAAGTTTGAGTCTACAACATTTAGTTAAGGTGTGAGAGCCAAAATGAACTTTTTATTGCTTTAAACGCGTTTTCAGCCCCTAATTGTACACTTCAGGTGAAAATGTCAAAATCTTCAAAATGAGCAAAAGCACAATAAAATTAATGCTTGAATCATCTTCATTTTGCTAAAATACACTAATGACAGCAAAAAGTTTGAGTCTACAACATTTAGTTAAGGTGTGAGAGCCAAAATGAACTTTTTATGGCTTTAAATGCATTTTCAGCCCGATTGTACACTTCAGGTGAAAATGTCAAAATCTTCAAAATGAGCAAAAGCACAATAAAATTAATGCTTGAATCATCTTCATTTTGCTAAAATATACTAATGACAGCAAAAAGTTTGAGTCTACATTATTTAGTTAAGGTGTGAGAGCCAAAATGAACTTTTTATTGCTTTAAACGCGTTTTCAGCCTGATTGTACACTTCAGGTGAAAATGTCAAAATCTTCAAAATGAGCAAAAGCACAATGAAATTAATGCTTGAATCATCTTCATTTTGCTAAAATACACTAATGACAGCAAAAAGTTTGAGTCTACAACATTTAGTTAAGGTGTGAGAGCCAAAATGAACTTTTTATGGCTTTAAATGCATTTTCAGCCCGATTGTACACTTCAGGTGAAAATGTCAAAATCTTCAAAATGAGCAAAAGCACAATGAAATTAATGCTTGAATCATCTTCATTTTGCTAACATACACTAATGACAGCAAAAAGTTTGAGTCTACAACATTTAGTTAAGGTGTGAGAGCCAAAATGAACTTTTTATGGCTTTAAATGCATTTTCAGCCTGATTGTACACTTCAGGTGAAAATGTCAAAATCTTCAAAATGAGCAAAAGCACAATGAAATTAATGCTTGAATCATCTTCATTTTGCTAAAATACACTAATGACAGCAAAAACTTTGAGTCTACAACATTTAGTTAAGGTGTGAGAGCCAAAATGAACTTTTTATGGCTTTAAATGCATTTTCAGCCTGATTGTACACTTCAGGTGAAAATGTCAAAATCTTCAAAATGATTAAAAGCCCAATGAAATTAATGCTTGAATCATCTTCATTTTGCTAAAATACACTAATGACAGCAAAAAGTTTGAGTCTACAACATTTAGTTAAGGTGTGAGAGCCAAAATGAACTTTTTATGGCTTTAAATGCATTTTCAGCCCGATTGTACACTTCAGGTGAAAATGTCAAAATCTTCAAAATGAGCAAAAGCACAATAAAATTAATGCTTGAATCATCTTCATTTTGCTAAAATATACTAATGACAGCAAAAAGTTTGAGTCTACAACATTTAGTTAAGGTGTGAGAGCCAAAATGAACTTTTTATTGCTTTAAACGCGTTTTCAGCCCCTAATTGTACACTTCAGGTGAAAATGTCAAAATCTTCAAAATGAGCAAAAGCACAATGAAATTAATGCTTGAATCATCTTCATTTTGCTCAAATACACTAATGACAGCAAAAAGTTTGAGTCTACAACATTTAGTTAAGGTGTGAGAGCCAAAATGAACTTTTTATGGCTTTAAATGCATTTTCAGCCTGATTGTACACTTCAGGTGAAAATGTCAAAATCTTCAAAATGAGCAAAAGCACAATGAAATTAATGCTTGAATCATCTTCATTTTGCTAACATACACTAATGACAGCAAAAAGTTTGAGTCTACAACATTTAGTTAAGGTGTGAGAGCCAAAATGAACTTTTTATGGCTTTAAATGCATTTTCAGCCCGATTGTACACTTCAGGTGAAAATGTCAAAATCTTCAAAATGAGCAAAAGCACAATAAAATTAATGCTTGAATCATCTTCATTTTGCTAAAATATACTAATGACAGCAAAAAGTTTGAGTCTACAACATTTAGTTAAGGTGTGAGAGCCAAAATGAACTTTTTATTGCTTTAAACGCGTTTTCAGCCTGATTGTACACTTCAGGTGAAAATGTCAAAATCTTCAAAATGAGCAAAAGCACAATGAAATTAATGCTTGAATCATCTTCATTTTGCTAAAATACACTAATGACAGCAAAAAGTTTGAGTCTACAACATTTAGTTAAGGTGTGAGAGCCAAAATGAACTTTTTATGGCTTTAAATGCATTTTCAGCCTGATTGTACACTTCAGGTGAAAATGTCAAAATCTTCAAAATGAGCAAAAGCACAATGAAATTAATGCTTGAATCATCTTCATTTTGCTAAAATACACTAATGACAGCAAAAAGTTTGAGTCTACAACATTTAGTTAAGGTGTGAGAGCCAAAATGAACTTTTTATGGCTTTAAATGCATTTTCAGCCCGATTGTACACTTCAGGTGAAAATGTCAAAATCTTCAAAATGAGCAAAAGCACAATAAAATTAATGCTTGAATCATCTTCATTTTGCTAAAATATACTAATGACAGCAAAAAGTTTGAGTCTACAACATTTAGTTAAGGTGTGAGAGCCAAAATGAACTTTTTATTGCTTTAAACGCGTTTTCAGCCCCTAATTGTACACTTCAGGTGAAAATGTCAAAATCTTCAAAATGAGCAAAAGCACAATGAAATTAATGCTTGAATCATCTTCATTTTGCTAAAATACACTAATGACAGCAAAAAGTTTGAGTCTACAACATTTAGTTAAGGTGTGAGAGCCAAAATGAACTTTTTATGGCTTTAAATGCATTTTCAGCCCGATTGTACACTTCAGGTGAAAATGTCAAAATCTTCAAAATGAGCAAAAGCACAATAAAATTAATGCTTGAATCATCTTCATTTTGCTAAAATATACTAATGACAGCAAAAAGTTTGAGTCTACAACATTTAGTTAAGGTGTGAGAGCCAAAATGAACTTTTTATTGCTTTAAACGCGTTTTCAGCCTGATTGTACACTTCAGGTGAAAATGTCAAAATCTTCAAAATGAGCAAAAGCACAATGAAATTAATGCTTGAATCATCTTCATTTTGCTAAAATACACTAATGACAGCAAAAAGTTTGAGTCTACAACATTTAGTTAAGGTGTGAGAGCCAAAATGAACTTTTTATGGCTTTAAATGCATTTTCAGCCTGATTGTACACTTCAGGTGAAAATGTCAAAATCTTCAAAATGAGCAAAAGCACAATGAAATTAATGCTTGAATCATCTTCATTTTGCTAACATACACTAATGACAGCAAAAAGTTTGAGTCTACAACATTTAGTTAAGGTGTGAGAGCCAAAATGAACTTTTTATGGCTTTAAATGCATTTTCAGCCCGATTGTACACTTCAGGTGAAAATGTCAAAATCTTCAAAATGAGCAAAAGCACAATAAAATTAATGCTTGAATCATCTTCATTTTGCTAAAATATACTAATGACAGCAAAAAGTTTGAGTCTACAACATTTAGTTAAGGTGTGAGAGCCAAAATGAACTTTTTATTGCTTTAAACGCGTTTTCAGCCCCTAATTGTACACTTCAGGTGAAAATGTCAAAATCTTCAAAATGAGCAAAAGCACAATAAAATTAATGCTTGAATCATCTTCATTTTGCTAAAATACACTAATGACAGCAAAAAGTTTGAGTCTACAACATTTAGTTAAGGTGTGAGAGCCAAAATGAACTTTTTATGGCTTTAAATGCATTTTCAGCCCGATTGTACACTTCAGGTGAAAATGTCAAAATCTTCAAAATGAGCAAAAGCACAATAAAATTAATGCTTGAATCATCTTCATTTTGCTAAAATATACTAATGACAGCAAAAAGTTTGAGTCTACATTATTTAGTTAAGGTGTGAGAGCCAAAATGAACTTTTTATTGCTTTAAACGCGTTTTCAGCCTGATTGTACACTTCAGGTGAAAATGTCAAAATCTTCAAAATGAGCAAAAGCACAATGAAATTAATGCTTGAATCATCTTCATTTTGCTAAAATACACTAATGACAGCAAAAAGTTTGAGTCTACAACATTTAGTTAAGGTGTGAGAGCCAAAATGAACTTTTTATGGCTTTAAATGCATTTTCAGCCCGATTGTACACTTCAGGTGAAAATGTCAAAATCTTCAAAATGAGCAAAAGCACAATGAAATTAATGCTTGAATCATCTTCATTTTGCTAACATACACTAATGACAGCAAAAAGTTTGAGTCTACAACATTTAGTTAAGGTGTGAGAGCCAAAATGAACTTTTTATGGCTTTAAATGCATTTTCAGCCTGATTGTACACTTCAGGTGAAAATGTCAAAATCTTCAAAATGAGCAAAAGCACAATGAAATTAATGCTTGAATCATCTTCATTTTGCTAAAATACACTAATGACAGCAAAAAGTTTGAGTCTACAACATTTAGTTAAGGTGTGAGAGCCAAAATGAACTTTTTATGGCTTTAAATGCATTTTCAGCCTGATTGTACACTTCAGGTGAAAATGTCAAAATCTTCAAAATGATTAAAAGCCCAATGAAATTAATGCTTGAATCATCTTCATTTTGCTAAAATACACTAATGACAGCAAAAAGTTTGAGTCTACAACATTTAGTTAAGGTGTGAGAGCCAAAATGAACTTTTTATGGCTTTAAATGCATTTTCAGCCCGATTGTACACTTCAGGTGAAAATGTCAAAATCTTCAAAATGAGCAAAAGCACAATAAAATTAATGCTTGAATCATCTTCATTTTGCTAAAATATACTAATGACAGCAAAAAGTTTGAGTCTACAACATTTAGTTAAGGTGTGAGAGCCAAAATGAACTTTTTATTGCTTTAAACGCGTTTTCAGCCCCTAATTGTACACTTCAGGTGAAAATGTCAAAATCTTCAAAATGAGCAAAAGCACAATGAAATTAATGCTTGAATCATCTTCATTTTGCTCAAATACACTAATGACTGCAAAAAGTTTGAGTCTACAACATTTAGTTAAGGTGTGAGAGCCAAAATGAACTTTTTATGGCTTTAAATGCATTTTCAGCCTGATTGTACACTTCAGGTGAAAATGTCAAAATCTTCAAAATGAGCAAAAGCACAATGAAATTAATGCTTGAATCATCTTCATTTTGCTAACATACACTAATGACAGCAAAAAGTTTGAGTCTACAACATTTAGTTAAGGTGTGAGAGCCAAAATGAACTTTTTATGGCTTTAAATGCATTTTCAGCCCGATTGTACACTTCAGGTGAAAATGTCAAAATCTTCAAAATGAGCAAAAGCACAATAAAATTAATGCTTGAATCATCTTCATTTTGCTAAAATATACTAATGACAGCAAAAAGTTTGAGTCTACAACATTTAGTTAAGGTGTGAGAGCCAAAATGAACTTTTTATTGCTTTAAACGCGTTTTCAGCCTGATTGTACACTTCAGGTGAAAATGTCAAAATCTTCAAAATGAGCAAAAGCACAATGAAATTAATGCTTGAATCATCTTCATTTTGCTAAAATACACTAATGACAGCAAAAAGTTTGAGTCTACAACATTTAGTTAAGGTGTGAGAGCCAAAATGAACTTTTTATGGCTTTAAATGCATTTTCAGCCTGATTGTACACTTCAGGTGAAAATGTCAAAATCTTCAAAATGAGCAAAAGCACAATGAAATTAATGCTTGAATCATCTTCATTTTGCTAAAATACACTAATGACAGCAAAAAGTTTGAGTCTACAACATTTAGTTAAGGTGTGAGAGCCAAAATGAACTTTTTATGGCTTTAAATGCATTTTCAGCCCGATTGTACACTTCAGGTGAAAATGTCAAAATCTTCAAAATGAGCAAAAGCACAATAAAATTAATGCTTGAATCATCTTCATTTTGCTAAAATATACTAATGACAGCAAAAAGTTTGAGTCTACAACATTTAGTTAAGGTGTGAGAGCCAAAATGAACTTTTTATTGCTTTAAACGCGTTTTCAGCCCCTAATTGTACACTTCAGGTGAAAATGTCAAAATCTTCAAAATGAGCAAAAGCACAATGAAATTAATGCTTGAATCATCTTCATTTTGCTAAAATACACTAATGACAGCAAAAAGTTTGAGTCTACAACATTTAGTTAAGGTGTGAGAGCCAAAATGAACTTTTTATGGCTTTAAATGCATTTTCAGCCCGATTGTACACTTCAGGTGAAAATGTCAAAATCTTCAAAATGAGCAAAAGCACAATAAAATTAATGCTTGAATCATCTTCATTTTGCTAAAATATACTAATGACAGCAAAAAGTTTGAGTCTACAACATTTAGTTAAGGTGTGAGAGCCAAAATGAACTTTTTATTGCTTTAAACGCGTTTTCAGCCTGATTGTACACTTCAGGTGAAAATGTCAAAATCTTCAAAATGAGCAAAAGCACAATGAAATTAATGCTTGAATCATCTTCATTTTGCTAAAATACACTAATGACAGCAAAAAGTTTGAGTCTACAACATTTAGTTAAGGTGTGAGAGCCAAAATGAACTTTTTATGGCTTTAAATGCATTTTCAGCCTGATTGTACACTTCAGGTGAAAATGTCAAAATCTTCAAAATGAGCAAAAGCACAATGAAATTAATGCTTGAATCATCTTCATTTTGCTAAAATACACTAATGACAGCAAAAAGTTTGAGTCTACAACATTTAGTTAAGGTGTGAGAGCCAAAATGAACTTTTTATGGCTTTAAATGCATTTTCAGCCCGATTGTACACTTCAGGTGAAAATGTCAAAATCTTCAAAATGAGCAAAAGCACAATAAAATTAATGCTTGAATCATCTTCATTTTGCTAAAATATACTAATGACAGCAAAAAGTTTGAGTCTACAACATTTAGTTAAGGTGTGAGAGCCAAAATGAACTTTTTATTGCTTTAAACGCGTTTTCAGCCCCTAATTGTACACTTCAGGTGAAAATGTCAAAATCTTCAAAATGAGCAAAAGCACAATGAAATTAATGCTTGAATCATCTTCATTTTGCTAAAATACACTAATGACAGCAAAAAGTTTGAGTCTACAACATTTAGTTAAGGTGTGAGAGCCAAAATGAACTTTTTATGGCTTTAAATGCATTTTCAGCCCGATTGTACACTTCAGGTGAAAATGTCAAAATCTTCAAAATGAGCAAAAGCACAATAAAATTAATGCTTGAATCATCTTCATTTTGCTAAAATATACTAATGACAGCAAAAAGTTTGAGTCTACAACATTTAGTTAAGGTGTGAGAGCCAAAATGAACTTTTTATTGCTTTAAACGCGTTTTCAGCCCCTAATTGTACACTTCAGGTGAAAATGTCAAAATCTTCAAAATGAGCAAAAGCACAATGAAATTAATGCTTGAATCATCTTCATTTTGCTAAAATACACTAATGACAGCAAAAAGTTTGAGTCTACAACATTTAGTTAAGGTGTGAGAGCCAAAATGAACTTTTTATGGCTTTAAATGCATTTTCAGCCTGATTGTACACTTCAGGTGAAAATGTCAAAATCTTCAAAATGAGCAAAAGCACAATGAAATTAATGCTTGAATCATCTTCATTTTGCTAACATACACTAATGACAGCAAAAAGTTTGAGTCTACAACATTTAGTTAAGGTGTGAGAGCCAAAATGAACTTTTTATGGCTTTAAATGCATTTTCAGCCCGATTGTACACTTCAGGTGAAAATGTCAAAATCTTCAAAATGAGCAAAAGCACAATAAAATTAATGCTTGAATCATCTTCATTTTGCTAAAATATACTAATGACAGTAAAAAGTTTGAGTCTACAACATTTAGTTAAGGTGTGAGAGCCAAAATGAACTTTTTATTGCTTTAAACGCGTTTTCAGCCCCTAATTGTACACTTCAGGTGAAAATGTCAAAATCTTCAAAATGAGCAAAAGCACAATGAAATTAATGCTTGAATCATCTTCATTTTGCTAAAATACACTAATGACAGCAAAAAGTTTGAGTCTACAACATTTAGTTAAGGTGTGAGAGCCAAAATGAACTTTTTATGGCTTTAAATGCATTTTCAGCCTGATTGTACACTTCAGGTGAAAATGTCAAAATCTTCAAAATGAGCAAAAGCACAATAAAATTAATGCTTGAATCATCTTCATTTTGCTAAAATATACTAATGACAGCAAAAAGTTTGAGTCTACAACATTTAGTTAAGGTGTGAGAGCCAAAATGAACTTTTTATTGCTTTAAACGCGTTTTCAGCCTGATTGTACACTTCAGGTGAAAATGTCAAAATCTTCAAAATGAGCAAAAGCACAATGAAATTAATGCTTGAATCATCTTCATTTTGCTAACATACACTAATGACAGCAAAAAGTTTGAGTCTACAACATTTAGTTAAGGTGTGAGAGCCAAAATGAACTTTTTATGGCTTTAAATGCATTTTCAGCCTGATTGTACACTTCAGGTGAAAATGTCAAAATCTTCAAAATGAGCAAAAGCACAATAAAATTAATGCTTGAATCATCTTCATTTTGCTAAAATACACTAATGACAGCAAAAAGTTTGAGTCTACAACATTTAGTTAAGGTGTGAGAGCCAAAATGAACTTTTTATGGCTTTAAATGCATTTTCAGCCTGATTGTACACTTCAGGTGAAAATGTCAAAATCTTCAAAATGAGCAAAAGCCCAATGAAATTAATGCTTGAATCATCTTCATTTTGCTAAAATACACTAATGACAGCAAAAAGTTTGAGTCTACAACATTTAGTTAAGGTGTGAGAGCCAAAATGAACTTTTTATGGCTTTAAATGCATTTTCAGCCCGATTGTACACTTCAGGTGAAAATGTCAAAATCTTCAAAATGAGCAAAAGCACAATAAAATTAATGCTTGAATCACCTTCATTTTGCTAAAATATACTAATGACAGCAAAAAGTTTGAGTCTACAACATTTAGTTAAGGTGTGAGAGCCAAAATGAACTTTTTATTGCTTTAAACGCGTTTTCAGCCCCTAATTGTACACTTCAGGTGAAAATGTCAAAATCTTCAAAATGAGCAAAAGCACAATGAAATTAATGCTTGAATCATCTTCATTTTGCTAAAATACACTAATGACAGCAAAAAGTTTGAGTCTACAACATTTAGTTAAGGTGTGAGAGCCAAAATGAACTTTTTATGGCTTTAAATGCATTTTCAGCCTGATTGTACACTTCAGGTGAAAATGTCAAAATCTTCAAAATGAGCAAAAGCACAATGAAATTAATGCTTGAATCATCTTTATTTTGCTAACATACACTAATGGCAGCAAAAAGTTTGAGTCTACAACATTTAGTTAAGGTGTGAGAGCCAAAATGAACTTTTTATGGCTTTAAATGCATTTTCAGCCCGATTGTACACTTCAGGTGAAAATGTCAAAATCTTCAAAATGAGCAAAAGCACAATAAAATTAATGCTTGAATCATCTTCATTTTGCTAAAATATACTAATGACAGCAAAAAGTTTGAGTCTACAACATTTAGTTAAGGTGTGAGAGCCAAAATGAACTTTTTATTGCTTTAAACGCGTTTTCAGCCCCTAATTGTACACTTCAGGTGAAAATGTCAAAATCTTCAAAATGAGCAAAAGCACAATGAAATTAATGCTTGAATCATCTTCATTTTGCTAACATACACTAATGACAGCAAAAAGTTTGAGTCTACAACATTTAGTTAAGGTGTGAGAGCCAAAATGAACTTTTTATGGCTTTAAATGCATTTTCAGCCCGATTGTACACTTCAGGTGAAAATGTCAAAATCTTCAAAATGAGCAAAAGCACAATAAAATTAATGCTTGAATCATCTTCATTTTGCTAAAATATACTAATGACAGTAAAAAGTTTGAGTCTACAACATTTAGTTAAGGTGTGAGAGCCAAAATGAACTTTTTATTGCTTTAAACGCGTTTTCAGCCCCTAATTGTACACTTCAGGTGAAAATGTCAAAATCTTCAAAATGAGCAAAAGCACAATGAAATTAATGCTTGAATCATCTTCATTTTGCTAAAATACACTAATGACAGCAAAAAGTTTGAGTCTATAACATTTAGTTAAGGTGTGAGAGCCAAAATGAACTTTTTATGGCTTTAAATGCATTTTCAGCCTGATTGTACACTTCAGGTGAAAATGTCAAAATCTTCAAAATGAGCAAAAGCACAATGAAATTAATGCTTGAATCATCTTCATTTTGCTAAAATACACTAATGACAGCAAAAAGTTTGAGTCTACAACATTTAGTTAAGGTGTGAGAGCCAAAATGAACTTTTTATGGCTTTAAATGCATTTTCAGCCTGATTGTACACTTCAGGTGAAAATGTCAAAATCTTCAAAATGAGCAAAAGCACAATGAAATTAATGCTTGAATCATCTTCATTTTGCTAACATACACTAATGACAGCAAAAAGTTTGAGTCTACAACATTTAGTTAAGGTGTGAGAGCCAAAATGAACTTTTTATGGCTTTAAATGCATTTTCAGCCCGATTGTACACTTCAGGTGAAAATGTCAAAATCTTCAAAATGAGCAAAAGCACAATAAAATAAATGTTTGAATCATCTTCATTTTGCTAAAATATACTAATGACAGCAAAAAGTTTGAGTCTACAACATTTAGTTAAGGAGTGAGAGCCAAAATGAACTTTTTATTGCTTTAAACGCGTTTTCAGCCCCTAATTGTACACTTCAGGTGAAAATGTCAAAATCTTCCAAATGAGCAAAAGCACAATGAAATTAATGCTTGAATCATCTTCATTTTGCTAAAATACACTAATGACAGCAAAAAGTTTGAGTCTATAACATTTAGTTAAGGTGTGAGAGCCAAAATGAACTTTTTATGGCTTTAAATGCATTTTCAGCCTGATTGTACACTTCAGGTGAAAATGTCAAAATCTTCAAAATGAGCAAAAGCACAATAAAATTAATGCTTGAATCATCTTCATTTTGCTAAAATATACTAATGACAGCAAAAAGTTTGAGTCTACAACATTTAGTTAAGGTGTGAGAGCCAAAATGAACTTTTTATGGCTTTAAATGCATTTTCAGCCCGATTGTACACTTCAGGTGAAAATGTCAAAATCTTCAAAATGAGCAAAAGCACAATAAAATTAATGCTTGAATCATCTTCATTTTGCTAAAATATACTAATGACAGCAAAAAGTTTGAGTCTACAACATTTAGTTAAGGTGTGAGAGCCAAAATGAACTTTTTATTGCTTTAAACGCGTTTTCAGCCCCTAATTGTACACTTCAGGTGAAAATGTCAAAATCTTCAAAATGAGCAAAAGCACAATGAAATTAATGCTTGAATCATCTTCATTTTGCTAACATACACTAATGACAGCAAAAAGTTTGAGTCTACAACATTTAGTTAAGGTGTGAGAGCCAAAATGAACTTTTTATGGCTTTAAATGCATTTACAGCCCGATTGTACACTTCAGGTGAAAATGTCAAAATCTTCAAAATGAGCAAAAGCACAATAAAATTAATGCTTGAATCATCTTCATTTTGCTAAAATATACTAATGACAGTAAAAAGTTTGAGTCTACAACATTTAGTTAAGGTGTGAGAGCCAAAATGAACTTTTTATTGCTTTAAACGCGTTTTCAGCCCCTAATTGTACACTTCAGGTGAAAATGTCAAAATCTTCAAAATGAGCAAAAGCACAATGAAATTAATGCTTGAATCATCTTCATTTTGCTAAAATACACTAATGACAGCAAAAAGTTTGAGTCTACAACATTTAGTTAAGGTGTGAGAGCCAAAATGAACTTTTTATGGCTTTAAATGCATTTTCAGCCTGATTGTACACTTCAGGTGAAAATGTCAAAATCTTCAAAATGAGCAAAAGCACAATAAAATTAATGCTTGAATCATCTTCATTTTGCTAAAATATACTAATGACAGCAAAAAGTTTGAGTCTACAACATTTAGTTAAGGTGTGAGAGCCAAAATGAACTTTTTATTGCTTTAAACGCGTTTTCAGCCTGATTGTACACTTCAGGTGAAAATGTCAAAATCTTCAAAATGAGCAAAAGCACAATGAAATTAATGCTTGAATCATCTTCATTTTGCTAACATACACTAATGACAGCAAAAAGTTTGAGTCTACAACATTTAGTTAAGGTGTGAGAGCCAAAATGAACTTTTTATGGCTTTAAATGCATTTTCAGCCTGATTGTACACTTCAGGTGAAAATGTCAAAATCTTCAAAATGAGCAAAAGCACAATGAAATTAATGCTTGAATCATCTTCATTTTGCTAAAATACACTAATGACAGCAAAAAGTTTGAGTCTACAACATTTAGTTAAGGTGTGAGAGCCAAAATGAACTTTTTATGGCTTTAAATGCATTTTCAGCCTGATTGTACACTTCAGGTGAAAATGTCAAAATCTTCAAAATGAGCAAAAGCACAATAAAATTAATGCTTGAATCATCTTCATTTTGCTAAAATACACTAATGACAGCAAAAAGTTTGAGTCTACAACATTTAGTTAAGGTGTGAGAGCCAAAATGAACTTTTTATGGCTTTAAATGCATTTTCAGCCTGATTGTACACTTCAGGTGAAAATGTCAAAATCTTCAAAATGAGCAAAAGCCCAATGAAATTAATGCTTGAATCATCTTCATTTTGCTAAAATACACTAATGACAGCAAAAAGTTTGAGTCTACAACATTTAGTTAAGGTGTGAGAGCCAAAATGAACTTTTTATGGCTTTAAATGCATTTTCAGCCCGATTGTACACTTCAGGTGAAAATGTCAAAATCTTCAAAATGAGCAAAAGCACAATAAAATTAATGCTTGAATCACCTTCATTTTGCTAAAATATACTAATGACAGCAAAAAGTTTGAGTCTACAACATTTAGTTAAGGTGTGAGAGCCAAAATGAACTTTTTATTGCTTTAAACGCGTTTTCAGCCCCTAATTGTACACTTCAGGTGAAAATGTCAAAATCTTCAAAATGAGCAAAAGCACAATGAAATTAATGCTTGAATCATCTTCATTTTGCTAAAATACACTAATGACAGCAAAAAGTTTGAGTCTACAACATTTAGTTAAGGTGTGAGAGCCAAAATGAACTTTTTATGGCTTTAAATGCATTTTCAGCCTGATTGTACACTTCAGGTGAAAATGTCAAAATCTTCAAAATGAGCAAAAGCACAATGAAATTAATGCTTGAATCATCTTTATTTTGCTAACATACACTAATGGCAGCAAAAAGTTTGAGTCTACAACATTTAGTTAAGGTGTGAGAGCCAAAATGAACTTTTTATGGCTTTAAATGCATTTTCAGCCCGATTGTACACTTCAGGTGAAAATGTCAAAATCTTCAAAATGAGCAAAAGCACAATAAAATTAATGCTTGAATCATCTTCATTTTGCTAAAATATACTAATGACAGCAAAAAGTTTGAGTCTACAACATTTAGTTAAGGTGTGAGAGCCAAAATGAACTTTTTATTGCTTTAAACGCGTTTTCAGCCCCTAATTGTACACTTCAGGTGAAAATGTCAAAATCTTCAAAATGAGCAAAAGCACAATGAAATTAATGCTTGAATCATCTTCATTTTGCTAACATACACTAATGACAGCAAAAAGTTTGAGTCTACAACATTTAGTTAAGGTGTGAGAGCCAAAATGAACTTTTTATGGCTTTAAATGCATTTTCAGCCCGATTGTACACTTCAGGTGAAAATGTCAAAATCTTCAAAATGAGCAAAAGCACAATAAAATTAATGCTTGAATCATCTTCATTTTGCTAAAATATACTAATGACAGTAAAAAGTTTGAGTCTACAACATTTAGTTAAGGTGTGAGAGCCAAAATGAACTTTTTATTGCTTTAAACGCGTTTTCAGCCCCTAATTGTACACTTCAGGTGAAAATGTCAAAATCTTCAAAATGAGCAAAAGCACAATGAAATTAATGCTTGAATCATCTTCATTTTGCTAAAATACACTAATGACAGCAAAAAGTTTGAGTCTATAACATTTAGTTAAGGTGTGAGAGCCAAAATGAACTTTTTATGGCTTTAAATGCATTTTCAGCCTGATTGTACACTTCAGGTGAAAATGTCAAAATCTTCAAAATGAGCAAAAGCACAATGAAATTAATGCTTGAATCATCTTCATTTTGCTAAAATACACTAATGACAGCAAAAAGTTTGAGTCTACAACATTTAGTTAAGGTGTGAGAGCCAAAATGAACTTTTTATGGCTTTAAATGCATTTTCAGCCTGATTGTACACTTCAGGTGAAAATGTCAAAATCTTCAAAATGAGCAAAAGCACAATGAAATTAATGCTTGAATCATCTTCATTTTGCTAACATACACTAATGACAGCAAAAAGTTTGAGTCTACAACATTTAGTTAAGGTGTGAGAGCCAAAATGAACTTTTTATGGCTTTAAATGCATTTTCAGCCCGATTGTACACTTCAGGTGAAAATGTCAAAATCTTCAAAATGAGCAAAAGCACAATAAAATAAATGTTTGAATCATCTTCATTTTGCTAAAATATACTAATGACAGCAAAAAGTTTGAGTCTACAACATTTAGTTAAGGAGTGAGAGCCAAAATGAACTTTTTATTGCTTTAAACGCGTTTTCAGCCCCTAATTGTACACTTCAGGTGAAAATGTCAAAATCTTCCAAATGAGCAAAAGCACAATGAAATTAATGCTTGAATCATCTTCATTTTGCTAAAATACACTAATGACAGCAAAAAGTTTGAGTCTATAACATTTAGTTAAGGTGTGAGAGCCAAAATGAACTTTTTATGGCTTTAAATGCATTTTCAGCCTGATTGTACACTTCAGGTGAAAATGTCAAAATCTTCAAAATGAGCAAAAGCACAATAAAATTAATGCTTGAATCATCTTCATTTTGCTAAAATATACTAATGACAGCAAAAAGTTTGAGTCTACAACATTTAGTTAAGGTGTGAGAGCCAAAATGAACTTTTTATGGCTTTAAATGCATTTTCAGCCCGATTGTACACTTCAGGTGAAAATGTCAAAATCTTCAAAATGAGCAAAAGCACAATAAAATTAATGCTTGAATCATCTTCATTTTGCTAAAATATACTAATGACAGCAAAAAGTTTGAGTCTACAACATTTAGTTAAGGTGTGAGAGCCAAAATGAACTTTTTATTGCTTTAAACGCGTTTTCAGCCCCTAATTGTACACTTCAGGTGAAAATGTCAAAATCTTCAAAATGAGCAAAAGCACAATGAAATTAATGCTTGAATCATCTTCATTTTGCTAACATACACTAATGACAGCAAAAAGTTTGAGTCTACAACATTTAGTTAAGGTGTGAGAGCCAAAATGAACTTTTTATGGCTTTAAATGCATTTACAGCCCGATTGTACACTTCAGGTGAAAATGTCAAAATCTTCAAAATGAGCAAAAGCACAATAAAATTAATGCTTGAATCATCTTCATTTTGCTAAAATATACTAATGACAGTAAAAAGTTTGAGTCTACAACATTTAGTTAAGGTGTGAGAGCCAAAATGAACTTTTTATTGCTTTAAACGCGTTTTCAGCCCCTAATTGTACACTTCAGGTGAAAATGTCAAAATCTTCAAAATGAGCAAAAGCACAATGAAATTAATGCTTGAATCATCTTCATTTTGCTAAAATACACTAATGACAGCAAAAAGTTTGAGTCTACAACATTTAGTTAAGGTGTGAGAGCCAAAATGAACTTTTTATGGCTTTAAATGCATTTTCAGCCTGATTGTACACTTCAGGTGAAAATGTCAAAATCTTCAAAATGAGCAAAAGCACAATAAAATTAATGCTTGAATCATCTTCATTTTGCTAAAATATACTAATGACAGCAAAAAGTTTGAGTCTACAACATTTAGTTAAGGTGTGAGAGCCAAAATGAACTTTTTATTGCTTTAAACGCGTTTTCAGCCTGATTGTACACTTCAGGTGAAAATGTCAAAATCTTCAAAATGAGCAAAAGCACAATGAAATTAATGCTTGAATCATCTTCATTTTGCTAACATACACTAATGACAGCAAAAAGTTTGAGTCTACAACATTTAGTTAAGGTGTGAGAGCCAAAATGAACTTTTTATGGCTTTAAATGCATTTTCAGCCTGATTGTACACTTCAGGTGAAAATGTCAAAATCTTCAAAATGAGCAAAAGCACAATGAAATTAATGCTTGAATCATCTTCATTTTGCTAAAATACACTAATGACAGCAAAAAGTTTGAGTCTACAACATTTAGTTAAGGTGTGAGAGCCAAAATGAACTTTTTATGGCTTTAAATGCATTTTCAGCCTGATTGTACACTTCAGGTGAAAATGTCAAAATCTTCAAAATGAGCAAAAGCCCAATGAAATTAATGCTTGAATCATCTTCATTTTGCTAAAATACACTAATGACAGCAAAAAGTTTGAGTCTACAACATTTAGTTAAGGTGTGAGAGCCAAAATGAACTTTTTATGGCTTTAAATGCATTTTCAGCCCGATTGTACACTTCAGGTGAAAATGTCAAAATCTTCAAAATGAGCAAAAGCACAATAAAATTAATGCTTGAATCATCTTCATTTTGCTAAAATATACTAATGACAGCAAAAAGTTTGAGTCTACAACATTTAGTTAAGGTGTGAGAGCCAAAATGAACTTTTTATTGCTTTAAACGCGTTTTCAGCCCCTAATTGTACACTTCAGGTGAAAATGTCAAAATCTTCAAAATGAGCAAAAGCACAATGAAATGAATGCTTGAATCATCTTTATTTTGCTAAAATACACTAATGACAGCAAAAAGTTTGAGTCTACAACATTTAGTTAAGGTGTGAGAGCCAAAATGAACTTTTTATGGCTTTAAATGCATTTTCAGCCTGATTGTACACTTCAGGTGAAAATGTCAAAATCTTCAAAATGAGCAAAAGCACAATGAAATTAATGCTTGAATCATCTTTATTTTGCTAACATACACTAATGGCAGCAAAAAGTTTGAGTCTACAACATTTAGTTAAGGTGTGAGAGCCAAAATGAACTTTTTATGGCTTTAAATGCATTTTCAGCCTGATTGTACACTTCAGGTGAAAATGTCAAAATCTTCAAAATGAGCAAAAGCACAATGAAATTAATGCTTGAATCATCTTCATTTTGCTAAAATACACTAATGACAGCAAAAAGTTTGAGTCTACAACATTTAGTTAAGGTGTGAGAGCCAAAATGAACTTTTTATGGCTTTAAATGCATTTTCAGCCCGATTGTACACTTCAGGTGAAAATGTCAAAATCTTCAAAATGAGCAAAAGCACAATAAAATTAATGCTTGAATCATCTTCATTTTGCTAAAATATACTAATGACAGCAAAAAGTTTGAGTCTACAACATTTAGTTAAGGTGTGAGAGCCAAAATGAACTTTTTATTGCTTTAAACGCGTTTTCAGCCTGATTGTACACTTCAGGTGAAAATGTCAAAATCTTCAAAATGAGCAAAAGCACAATGAAATTAATGCTTGAATCATCTTCATTTTGCTAAAATACACTAATGACAGCAAAAAGTTTGAGTCTACAACATTTAGTTAAGGTGTGAGAGCCAAAATGAACTTTTTATGGCTTTAAATGCATTTTCAGCCTGATTGTACACTTCAGGTGAAAATAGCAAAATCTTCAAAATGAGCAAAAGCACAATAAAATTAATGCTTGAATCATCTTCATTTTGCTAAAATATACTAATGACAGCAAAAAGTTTGAGTCTACAACATTTAGTTAAGGTGTGAGAGCCAAAATGAACTTTTTATTGCTTTAAACGCGTTTTCAGCCTGATTGTACACTTCAGGTGAAAATGTCAAAATCTTCAAAATGAGCAAAAGCACAATGAAATTAATGCTTGAATCATCTTCATTTTGCTAACATACACTAATGACAGCAAAAAGTTTGAGTCTACAACATTTAGTTAAGGTGTGAGAGCCAAAATGAACTTTTTATGGCTTTAAATGCATTTTCAGCCTGATTGTACACTTCAGGTGAAAATGTCAAAATCTTCAAAATGAGCAAAAGCACAATGAAATTAATGCTTGAATCATCTTCATTTTGCTAACATACACTAATGACAGCAAAAAGTTTGAGTCTACAACATTTAGTTAAGGTGTGAGAGCCAAAATGAACTTTTTATGGCTTTAAATGCATTTTCAGCCCGATTGTACACTTCAGGTGAAAATGTCAAAATCTTCAAAATGAGCAAAAGCACAATAAAATAAATGTTTGAATCATCTTCATTTTGCTAAAATATACTAATGACAGCAAAAAGTTTGAGTCTACAACATTTAGTTAAGGAGTGAGAGCCAAAATGAACTTTTTATTGCTTTAAACGCGTTTTCAGCCCCTAATTGTACACTTCAGGTGAAAATGTCAAAATCTTCCAAATGAGCAAAAGCACAATGAAATTAATGCTTGAATCATCTTCATTTTGCTAAAATACACTAATGACAGCAAAAAGTTTGAGTCTATAACATTTAGTTAAGGTGTGAGAGCCAAAATGAACTTTTTATGGCTTTAAATGCATTTTCAGCCTGATTGTACACTTCAGGTGAAAATGTCAAAATCTTCAAAATGAGCAAAAGCACAATAAAATTAATGCTTGAATCATCTTCATTTTGCTAAAATATACTAATGACAGCAAAAAGTTTGAGTCTACAACATTTAGTTAAGGTGTGAGAGCCAAAATGAACTTTTTATGGCTTTAAATGCATTTTCAGCCCGATTGTACACTTCAGGTGAAAATGTCAAAATCTTCAAAATGAGCAAAAGCACAATAAAATTAATGCTTGAATCATCTTCATTTTGCTAAAATATACTAATGACAGCAAAAAGTTTGAGTCTACAACATTTAGTTAAGGTGTGAGAGCCAAAATGAACTTTTTATTGCTTTAAACGCGTTTTCAGCCCCTAATTGTACACTTCAGGTGAAAATGTCAAAATCTTCAAAATGAGCAAAAGCACAATGAAATTAATGCTTGAATCATCTTCATTTTGCTAACATACACTAATGACAGCAAAAAGTTTGAGTCTACAACATTTAGTTAAGGTGTGAGAGCCAAAATGAACTTTTTATGGCTTTAAATGCATTTACAGCCCGATTGTACACTTCAGGTGAAAATGTCAAAATCTTCAAAATGAGCAAAAGCACAATAAAATTAATGCTTGAATCATCTTCATTTTGCTAAAATATACTAATGACAGTAAAAAGTTTGAGTCTACAACATTTAGTTAAGGTGTGAGAGCCAAAATGAACTTTTTATTGCTTTAAACGCGTTTTCAGCCCCTAATTGTACACTTCAGGTGAAAATGTCAAAATCTTCAAAATGAGCAAAAGCACAATGAAATTAATGCTTGAATCATCTTCATTTTGCTAAAATACACTAATGACAGCAAAAAGTTTGAGTCTACAACATTTAGTTAAGGTGTGAGAGCCAAAATGAACTTTTTATGGCTTTAAATGCATTTTCAGCCTGATTGTACACTTCAGGTGAAAATGTCAAAATCTTCAAAATGAGCAAAAGCACAATAAAATTAATGCTTGAATCATCTTCATTTTGCTAAAATATACTAATGACAGCAAAAAGTTTGAGTCTACAACATTTAGTTAAGGTGTGAGAGCCAAAATGAACTTTTTATTGCTTTAAACGCGTTTTCAGCCTGATTGTACACTTCAGGTGAAAATGTCAAAATCTTCAAAATGAGCAAAAGCACAATGAAATTAATGCTTGAATCATCTTCATTTTGCTAACATACACTAATGACAGCAAAAAGTTTGAGTCTACAACATTTAGTTAAGGTGTGAGAGCCAAAATGAACTTTTTATGGCTTTAAATGCATTTTCAGCCTGATTGTACACTTCAGGTGAAAATGTCAAAATCTTCAAAATGAGCAAAAGCACAATGAAATTAATGCTTGAATCATCTTCATTTTGCTAAAATACACTAATGACAGCAAAAAGTTTGAGTCTACAACATTTAGTTAAGGTGTGAGAGCCAAAATGAACTTTTTATGGCTTTAAATGCATTTTCAGCCTGATTGTACACTTCAGGTGAAAATGTCAAAATCTTCAAAATGAGCAAAAGCCCAATGAAATTAATGCTTGAATCATCTTCATTTTGCTAAAATACACTAATGACAGCAAAAAGTTTGAGTCTACAACATTTAGTTAAGGTGTGAGAGCCAAAATGAACTTTTTATGGCTTTAAATGCATTTTCAGCCCGATTGTACACTTCAGGTGAAAATGTCAAAATCTTCAAAATGAGCAAAAGCACAATAAAATTAATGCTTGAATCATCTTCATTTTGCTAAAATATACTAATGACAGCAAAAAGTTTGAGTCTACAACATTTAGTTAAGGTGTGAGAGCCAAAATGAACTTTTTATTGCTTTAAACGCGTTTTCAGCCCCTAATTGTACACTTCAGGTGAAAATGTCAAAATCTTCAAAATGAGCAAAAGCACAATGAAATGAATGCTTGAATCATCTTCATTTTGCTAAAATACACTAATGACAGCAAAAAGTTTGAGTCTACAACATTTAGTTAAGGTGTGAGAGCCAAAATGAACTTTTTATGGCTTTAAATGCATTTTCAGCCTGATTGTACACTTCAGGTGAAAATGTCAAAATCTTCAAAATGAGCAAAAGCACAATGAAATTAATGCTTGAATCATCTTTATTTTGCTAACATACACTAATGGCAGCAAAAAGTTTGAGTCTACAACATTTAGTTAAGGTGTGAGAGCCAAAATGAACTTTTTATGGCTTTAAATGCATTTTCAGCCTGATTGTACACTTCAGGTGAAAATGTCAAAATCTTCAAAATGAGCAAAAGCACAATGAAATTAATGCTTGAATCATCTTCATTTTGCTAAAATACACTAATGACAGCAAAAAGTTTGAGTCTACAACATTTAGTTAAGGTGTGAGAGCCAAAATGAACTTTTTATGGCTTTAAATGCATTTTCAGCCCGATTGTACACTTCAGGTGAAAATGTCAAAATCTTCAAAATGAGCAAAAGCACAATAAAATTAATGCTTGAATCATCTTCATTTTGCTAAAATATACTAATGACAGCAAAAAGTTTGAGTCTACAACATTTAGTTAAGGTGTGAGAGCCAAAATGAACTTTTTATTGCTTTAAACGCGTTTTCAGCCCCTAATTGTACACTTCAGGTGAAAATGTCAAAATCTTCAAAATGAGCAAAAGCACAATGAAATTAATGCTTGAATCATCTTCATTTTGCTAACATACACTAATGACAGCAAAAAGTTTGAGTCTACAACATTTAGTTAAGGTGTGAGAGCCAAAATGAACTTTTTATGGCTTTAAATGCATTTTCAGCCCGATTGTACACTTCAGGTGAAAATGTCAAAATCTTCAAAATGAGCAAAAGCACAATAAAATTAATGCTTGAATCATCTTCATTTTGCTAAAATATACTAATGACAGTAAAAAGTTTGAGTCTACAACATTTAGTTAAGGTGTGAGAGCCAAAATGAACTTTTTATTGCTTTAAACGCGTTTTCAGCCCCTAATTGTACACTTCAGGTGAAAATGTCAAAATCTTCAAAATGAGCAAAAGCACAATGAAATTAATGCTTGAATCATCTTCATTTTGCTAAAATACACTAATGACAGCAAAAAGTTTGAGTCTACAACATTTAGTTAAGGTGTGAGAGCCAAAATGAACTTTTTATGGCTTTAAATGCATTTTCAGCCTGATTGTACACTTCAGGTGAAAATAGCAAAATCTTCAAAATGAGCAAAAGCACAATAAAATTAATGCTTGAATCATCTTCATTTTGCTAAAATATACTAATGACAGCAAAAAGTTTGAGTCTACAACATTTAGTTAAGGTGTGAGAGCCAAAATGAACTTTTTATTGCTTTAAACGCGTTTTCAGCCTGATTGTACACTTCAGGTGAAAATGTCAAAATCTTCAAAATGAGCAAAAGCACAATGAAATTAATGCTTGAATCATCTTCATTTTGCTAACATACACTAATGACAGCAAAAAGTTTGAGTCTACAACATTTAGTTAAGGTGTGAGAGCCAAAATGAACTTTTTATGGCTTTAAATGCATTTTCAGCCTGATTGTACACTTCAGGTGAAAATGTCAAAATCTTCAAAATGAGCAAAAGCACAATGAAATTAATGCTTGAATCATCTTCATTTTGCTAAAATACACTAATGACAGCAAAAAGTTTGAGTCTACAACATTTAGTTAAGGTGTGAGAGCCAAAATGAACTTTTTATGGCTTTAAATGCATTTTCAGCCTGATTGTACACTTCAGGTGAAAATGTCAAAATCTTCAAAATGAGCAAAAGCCCAATGAAATTAATGCTTGAATCATCTTCATTTTGCTAAAATACACTAATGACAGCAAAAAGTTTGAGTCTACAACATTTAGTTAAGGTGTGAGAGCCAAAATGAACTTTTTATGGCTTTAAATGCATTTTCAGCCCGATTGTACACTTCAGGTGAAAATGTCAAAATCTTCAAAATGAGCAAAAGCACAATGAAATTAATGCTTGAATCATCTTCATTTTGCTAAAATACACTAATGACAGCAAAAAGTTTGAGTCTACAACATTTAGTTAAGGTGTGAGAGCCAAAATGAACTTTTTATGGCTTTAAATGCATTTTCAGCCTGATTGTACACTTCAGGTGAAAATGTCAAAATCTTCAAAATGAGCAAAAGCACAATGAAATTAATGCTTGAATCATCTTCATTTTGCTAACATACACTAATGACAGCAAAAAGTTTGAGTCTACAACATTTAGTTAAGGTGTGAGAGCCAAAATGAACTTTTTATGGCTTTAAATGCATTTTCAGCCCGATTGTACACTTCAGGTGAAAATGTCAAAATCTTCAAAATGAGCAAAAGCACAATAAAATTAATGCTTGAATCATCTTCATTTTGCTAAAATATACTAATGACAGCAAAAAGTTTGAGTCTACAACATTTAGTTAAGGAGTGAGAGCCAAAATGAACTTTTTATTGCTTTAAACGCGTTTTCAGCCCCTAATTGTACACTTCAGGTGAAAATGTCAAAATCTTCAAAATGAGCAAAAGCACAATGAAATTAATGCTTGAATCATCTTCATTTTGCTAAAATACACTAATGACAGCAAAAAGTTTGAGTCTATAACATTTAGTTAAGGTGTGAGAGCCAAAATGAACTTTTTATTGCTTTAAATGCATTTTCAGCCTGATTGTACACTTCAGGTGAAAATGTCAAAATCTTCAAAATGAGCAAAAGCACAATGAAATTAATGCTTGAATCATCTTCATTTTGCTAACATACACTAATGACAGCAAAAAGTTTGAGTCTACAACATTTAGTTAAGGTGTGAGAGCCAAAATGAACTTTTTATGGCTTTAAATGCATTTTCAGCCCGATTGTACACTTCAGGTGAAAATGTCAAAATCTTCAAAATGAGCAAAAGCACAATAAAATTAATGCTTGAATCATCTTCATTTTGCTAAAATATACTAATGACAGCAAAAAGTTTGAGTCTACAACATTTAGTTAAGGAGTGAGAGCCAAAATGAACTTTTTATTGCTTTAAACGCGTTTTCAGCCCCTAATTGTACACTTCAGGTGAAAATGTCAAAATCTTCAAAATGAGCAAAAGCACAATAAAATTAATGCTTGAATCATCTTCATTTTGCTAAAATATACTAATGACAGCAAAAAGTTTGAGTCTACAACATTTAGTTAAGGTGTGAGAGCCAAAAAGAACTTTTTATGGCTTTAAATGCATTTTCAGCCTGATTGTACACTTCAGGTGAAAATGTCAAAATCTTCAAAATGAGCAAAAGCACAATAAAATTAATGCTTGAATCATCTTCATTTTGCTAAAATATACTAATGACAGCAAAAAGTTTGAGTCTACAACATTTAGTTAAGGTGTGAGAGCCAAAATGAACTTTTTATTGCTTTAAACGCGTTTTCAGCCTGATTGTACACTTCAGGTGAAAATGTCAAAATCTTCAAAATGAGCAAAAGCACAATGAAATTAATGCTTGAATCATCTTCATTTTGCTAACATACACTAATGACAGCAAAAAGTTTGAGTCTACAACATTTAGTTAAGGTGTGAGAGCCAAAATGAACTTTTTATGGCTTTAAATGCATTTTCAGCCTGATTGTACACTTCAGGTGAAAATGTCAAAATCTTCAAAATGAGCAAAAGCACAATGAAATTAATGCTTGAATCATCTTCATTTTGCTAAAATACACTAATGACAGCAAAAAGTTTGAGTCTACAACATTTAGTTAAGGTGTGAGAGCCAAAATGAACTTTTTATGGCTTTAAATGCATTTTCAGCCTGATTGTACACTTCAGGTGAAAATGTCAAAATCTTCAAAATGAGCAAAAGCACAATAAAATTAATGCTTGAATCATCTTCATTTTGCTAAAATATACTAATGACAGCAAAAAGTTTGAGTCTACAACATTTAGTTAAGGTGTGAGAGCCAAAATGAACTTTTTATTGCTTTAAACGCGTTTTCAGCCCCTAATTGTACACTTCAGGTGAAAATGTCAAAATCTTCAAAATGAGCAAAAGCACAATGAAATTAATGCTTGAATCATCTTCATTTTGCTAAAATACACTAATGACAGCAAAAAGTTTGAGTCTACAACATTTAGTTAAGGTGTGAGAGCCAAAATGAACTTTTTATGGCTTTAAATGCATTTTCAGCCTGATTGTACACTTCAGGTGAAAATGTCAAAATCTTCAAAATGAGCAAAAGCACAATGAAATTAATGCTTGAATCATCTTCATTTTGCTAACATACACTAATGGCAGCAAAAAGTTTGAGTCTACAACATTTAGTTAAGGTGTGAGAGGCAAAATGAACTTTTTATGGCTTTAAATGCATTTTCAGCCCGATTGTACACTTCAGGTGAAAATGTCAAAATCTTCAAAATGAGCAAAAGCACAATGAAATTAATGCTTGAATCATCTTCATTTTGCTAAAATACACTAATGACAGCAAAAAGTTTGAGTCTACAACATTTAGTTAAGGTGTGAGAGCCAAAATGAACTTTTTATGGCTTTAAATGCATTTTCAGCCTGATTGTACACTTCAGGTGAAAATGTCAAAATCTTCAAAATGAGCAAAAGCACAATGAAATTAATGCTTGAATCATCTTCATTTTGCTAACATACACTAATGACAGCAAAAAGTTTGAGTCTACAACATTTAGTTAAGGTGTGAGAGCCAAAATGAACTTTTTATGGCTTTAAATGCATTTTCAGCCCGATTGTACACTTCAGGTGAAAATGTCAAAATCTTCAAAATGAGCAAAAGCACAATAAAATTAATGCTTGAATCATCTTCATTTTGCTAAATTATACTAATGACAGCAAAAAGTTTGAGTCTACAACATTTAGTTAAGGTGTGAGAGCCAAAATGAACTTTTTATTGCTTTAAACGCGTTTTCAGCCTGATTGTACACTTCAGGTGAAAATGTCAAAATCTTCAAAATGAGCAAAAGCACAATGAAATTAATGCTTGAATCATCTTCATTTTGCTAAAATACACTAATGACAGCAAAAAGTTTGAGTCTACAACATTTAGTTAAGGTGTGAGAGCCAAAATGAACTTTTTATGGCTTTAAATGCATTTTCAGCCTGATTGTACACTTCAGGTGAAAATGTCAAAATCTTCAAAATGAGCAAAAGCACAATGAAATTAATGCTTGAATCATCTTCATTTTGCTAACATACACTAATGACAGCAAAAAGTTTGAGTCTACAACATTTAGTTAAGGTGTGAGAGCCAAAATGAACTTTTTATGTTTTTAAATGCATTTTCAGCCCGATTGTACACTTCAGGTGAAAATGTCAAAATCTTCAAAATGAGCAAAAGCACAATAAAATTAATGCTTGAATCATCTTCATTTTGCTAAAATATACTAATGACAGCAAAAAGTTTGAGTCTACAACATTTAGTTAAGGTGTGAGAGCCAAAATGAACTTTTTATTGCTTTAAACGCGTTTTCAGCCCCCAATTGTACACTTCAGGTGAAAATGTCAAAATCTTCAAAATGAGCAAAAGCACAATGAAATTAATGCTTGAATCATCTTCATTTTGCTAAAATACACTAATGACAGCAAAAAGTTTGAGTCTACAACATTTAGTTAAGGTGTGAGAGCCAAAATGAACTTTTTATGGCTTTAAATGCATTTTCAGCCTGATTGTACACTTCAGGTGAAAATGTCAAAATCTTCAAAATGAGCAAAAGCACAATGAAATTAATGCTTGAATCATCTTCATTTTGCTAACATACACTAATGGCAGCAAAAAGTTTGAGTCTACAACATTTAGTTAAGGTGTGAGAGGCAAAATTAACTTTTTATGGCTTTAAATGCATTTTCAGCCCGATTGTACACTTCAGGTGAAAATGTCAAAATCTTCAAAATGAGCAAAAGCACAATGAAATTAATGCTTGAATCATCTTCATTTTGCTAAAATACACTAATGACAGCAAAAAGTTTGAGTCTACAACATTTAGTTAAGGTGTGAGAGCCAAAATGAACTTTTTATGGCTTTAAATGCATTTTCAGCCTGATTGTACACTTCAGGTGAAAATGTCAAAATCTTCAAAATGAGCAAAAGCACAATGAAATTAATGCTTGAATCATCTTCATTTTGCTAACATACACTAATGACAGCAAAAAGTTTGAGTCTACAACATTTAGTTAAGGTGTGAGAGCCAAAATGAACTTTTTATGGCTTTAAATGCATTTTTAGCCCGATTGTACACTTCAGGTGAAAATGTCAAAATCTTCAAAATGAGCAAAAGCACAATAAAATTATTGCTTGAATCATCTTCATTTTGCTAAAATATACTAATGACAGCAAAAAGTTTGAGTCTACAACATTTAGTTAAGGTGTGAGAGCCAAAATGAACTTTTTATTGCTTTAAACGCGTTTTCAGCCCCTAATTGTACACTTCAGGTGAAAATGTCAAAATCTTCAAAATGAGCAAAAGCACAATGAAATTAATGCTTGAATCATCTTCATTTTGCTAAAATACACTAATGACAGCAAAAAGTTTGAGTCTACAACATTTAGTTAAGGTGTGAGAGCCAAAATGAACTTTTTATGGCTTTAAATGCATTTTCAGCCTGATTGTACACTTCAGGTGAAAATGTCAAAATCTTCAAAATGAGCAAAAGCACAATGAAATTAATGCTTGAACCATCTTCATTTTGCTAACATACACTAATGACAGCAAAAAGTTTGAGTCTACAACATTTAGTTAAGGTGTGAGAGCCAAAATGAACTTTTTATGGCTTTAAATGCATTTTCAGCCCGATTGTACACTTCAGGTGAAAATGTCAAAATCTTCAAAATGAGCAAAAGCACAATAAAATTAATGCTTGAATCATCTTCATTTTGCTAAAATATACTAATGACAGCAAAAAGTTTGAGTCTACAACATTTAGTTAAGGTGTGAGAGCCAAAATGAACTTTTTATTGCTTTAAACGCGTTTTCAGCCTGATTGTACACTTCAGGTGAAAATGTCAAAATCTTCAAAATGAGCAAAAGCACAATGAAATTAATGCTTGAATCATCTTCATTTTGCTAAAATACACTAATGACAGCAAAAAGTTTGAGTCTACAACATTTAGTTAAGGTGTGAGAGCCAAAATGAACTTTTTATGGCTTTAAATGCATTTTCAGCCTGATTGTACACTTCAGGTGAAAATGTCAAAATCTTCAAAATGAGCAAAAGCACAATGAAATTAATGCTTGAATCATCTTCATTTTGCTAACATACACTAATGACAGCAAAAAGTTTGAGTCTACAACATTTAGTTAAGGTGTGAGAGCCAAAATGAACTTTTTATGGCTTTAAATGCATTTTCAGCCCGATTGTACACTTCAGGTGAAAATGTCAAAATCTTCAAAATGAGCAAAAGCACAATAAAATTAATGCTTGAATCATCTTCATTTTGCTAAAATATACTAATGACAGCAAAAAGTTTGAGTCTACAACATTTAGTTAAGGTGTGAGAGCCAAAATGAACTTTTTATTGCTTTAAACGCGTTTTCAGCCCCTAATTGTACACTTCAGGTGAAAATGTCAAAATCTTCAAAATGAGCAAAAGCACAATAAAATTAATGCTTGAATCATCTTCATTTTGCTAAAATACACTAATGACAGCAAAAAGTTTGAGTCTACAACATTTAGTTAAGGTGTGAGAGCCAAAATGAACTTTTTATGGCTTTAAATGCATTTTCAGCCCGATTGTACACTTCAGGTGAAAATGTCAAAATCTTCAAAATGAGCAAAAGCACAATAAAATTAATGCTTGAATCATCTTCATTTTGCTAAAATATACTAATGACAGCAAAAAGTTTGAGTCTACATTATTTAGTTAAGGTGTGAGAGCCAAAATGAACTTTTTATTGCTTTAAACGCGTTTTCAGCCTGATTGTACACTTCAGGTGAAAATGTCAAAATCTTCAAAATGAGCAAAAGCACAATGAAATTAATGCTTGAATCATCTTCATTTTGCTAAAATACACTAATGACAGCAAAAAGTTTGAGTCTACAACATTTAGTTAAGGTGTGAGAGCCAAAATGAACTTTTTATGGCTTTAAATGCATTTTCAGCCCGATTGTGCACTTCAGGTGAAAATGTCAAAATCTTCAAAATGAGCAAAAGCACAATGAAATTAATGCTTGAATCATCTTCATTTTGCTAACATACACTAATGACAGCAAAAAGTTTGAGTCTACAACATTTAGTTAAGGTGTGAGAGCCAAAATGAACTTTTTATGGCTTTAAATGCATTTTCAGCCTGATTGTACACTTCAGGTGAAAATGTCAAAATCTTCAAAATGAGCAAAAGCACAATGAAATTAATGCTTGAATCATCTTCATTTTGCTAAAATACACTAATGACAGCAAAAAGTTTGAGTCTACAACATTTAGTTAAGGTGTGAGAGCCAAAATGAACTTTTTATGGCTTTAAATGCATTTTCAGCCTGATTGTACACTTCAGGTGAAAATGTCAAAATCTTCAAAATGATTAAAAGCCCAATGAAATTAATGCTTGAATCATCTTCATTTTGCTAAAATACACTAATGACAGCAAAAAGTTTGAGTCTACAACATTTAGTTAAGGTGTGAGAGCCAAAATGAACTTTTTATGGCTTTAAATGCATTTTCAGCCCGATTGTACACTTCAGGTGAAAATGTCAAAATCTTCAAAATGAGCAAAAGCACAATAAAATTAATGCTTGAATCATCTTCATTTTGCTAAAATATACTAATGACAGCAAAAAGTTTGAGTCTACAACATTTAGTTAAGGTGTGAGAGCCAAAATGAACTTTTTATTGCTTTAAACGCGTTTTCAGCCCCTAATTGTACACTTCAGGTGAAAATGTCAAAATCTTCAAAATGAGCAAAAGCACAATGAAATTAATGCTTGAATCATCTTCATTTTGCTCAAATACACTAATGACAGCAAAAAGTTTGAGTCTACAACATTTAGTTAAGGTGTGAGAGCCAAAATGAACTTTTTATGGCTTTAAATGCATTTTCAGCCTGATTGTACACTTCAGGTGAAAATGTCAAAATCTTCAAAATGAGCAAAAGCACAATGAAATTAATGCTTGAATCATCTTCATTTTGCTAACATACACTAATGACAGCAAAAAGTTTGAGTCTACAACATTTAGTTAAGGTGTGAGAGCCAAAATGAACTTTTTATGGCTTTAAATGCATTTTCAGCCCGATTGTACACTTCAGGTGAAAATGTCAAAATCTTCAAAATGAGCAAAAGCACAATAAAATTAATGCTTGAATCATCTTCATTTTGCTAAAATATACTAATGACAGCAAAAAGTTTGAGTCTACAACATTTAGTTAAGGTGTGAGAGCCAAAATGAACTTTTTATTGCTTTAAACGCGTTTTCAGCCTGATTGTACACTTCAGGTGAAAATGTCAAAATCTTCAAAATGAGCAAAAGCACAATGAAATTAATGCTTGAATCATCTTCATTTTGCTAAAATACACTAATGACAGCAAAAAGTTTGAGTCTACAACATTTAGTTAAGGTGTGAGAGCCAAAATGAACTTTTTATGGCTTTAAATGCATTTTCAGCCTGATTGTACACTTCAGGTGAAAATGTCAAAATCTTCAAAATGAGCAAAAGCACAATGAAATTAATGCTTGAATCATCTTCATTTTGCTAAAATACACTAATGACAGCAAAAAGTTTGAGTCTACATCATTTAGTTAAGGTGTGAGAGCCAAAATGAACTTTTTATGGCTTTAAATGCATTTTCAGCCCGATTGTACACTTCAGGTGAAAATGTCAAAATCTTCAAAATGAGCAAAAGCACAATAAAATTAATGCTTGAATCATCTTCATTTTGCTAAAATATACTAATGACAGCAAAAAGTTTGAGTCTACAACATTTAGTTAAGGTGTGAGAGCCAAAATGAACTTTTTATTGCTTTAAACGCGTTTTCAGCCCCTAATTGTACACTTCAGGTGAAAATGTCAAAATCTTCAAAATGAGCAAAAGCACAATGAAATTAATGCTTGAATCATCTTCATTTTGCTAAAATACACTAATGACAGCAAAAAGTTTGAGTCTACAACATTTAGTTAAGGTGTGAGAGCCAAAATGAACTTTTTATGGCTTTAAATGCATTTTCAGCCTGATTGTACACTTCAGGTGAAAATGTCAAAATCTTCAAAATGAGCAAAAGCACAATGAAATTAATGCTTGAATCATCTTCATTTTGCTAACATACACTAATGACAGCAAAAAGTTTGAGTCTACAACATTTAGTTAAGGTGTGAGAGCCAAAATGAACTTTTTATGGCTTTAAATGCATTTTCAGCCCGATTGTACACTTCAGGTGAAAATGTCAAAATCTTCAAAATGAGCAAAAGCACAATAAAATTAATGCTTGAATCATCTTCATTTTGCTAAAATATACTAATGACAGCAAAAAGTTTGAGTCTACAACATTTAGTTAAGGAGTGAGAGCCAAAATGAACTTTTTATTGCTTTAAACGCGTTTTCAGCCCCTAATTGTACACTTCAGGTGAAAATGTCAAAATCTTCAAAATGAGCAAAAGCACAATAAAATTAATGCTTGAATCATCTTCATTTTGCTAAAATATACTAATGACAGCAAAAAGTTTGAGTCTACAACATTTAGTTAAGGTGTGAGAGCCAAAATGAACTTTTTATGGCTTTAAATGCATTTTCAGCCTGATTGTACACTTCAGGTGAAAATGTCAAAATCTTCAAAATGAGCAAAAGCACAATAAAATTAATGCTTGAATCATCTTCATTTTGCTAAAATATACTAATGACAGCAAAAAGTTTGAGTCTACAACATTTAGTTAAGGTGTGAGAGCCAAAATGAACTTTTTATTGCTTTAAACGCGTTTTCAGCCTGATTGTACACTTCAGGTGAAAATGTCAAAATCTTCAAAATGAGCAAAAGCACAATGAAATTAATGCTTGAATCATCTTCATTTTGCTAACATACACTAATGACAGCAAAAAGTTTGAGTCTACAACATTTAGTTAAGGTGTGAGAGCCAAAATGAACTTTTTATGGCTTTAAATGCATTTTCAGCCTGATTGTACACTTCAGGTGAAAATGTCAAAATCTTCAAAATGAGCAAAAGCACAATGAAATTAATGCTTGAATCATCTTCATTTTGCTAAAATACACTAATGACAGCAAAAAGTTTGAGTCTACAACATTTAGTTAAGGTGTGAGAGCCAAAATGAACTTTTTATGGCTTTAAATGCATTTTCAGCCTGATTGTACACTTCAGGTGAAAATGTCAAAATCTTCAAAATGAGCAAAAGCACAATAAAATTAATGCTTGAATCATCTTCATTTTGCTAAAATATACTAATGACAGCAAAAAGTTTGAGTCTACAACATTTAGTTAAGGTGTGAGAGCCAAAATGAACTTTTTATTGCTTTAAACGCGTTTTCAGCCCCTAATTGTACACTTCAGGTGAAAATGTCAAAATCTTCAAAATGAGCAAAAGCACAATGAAATTAATGCTTGAATCATCTTCATTTTGCTAAAATACACTAATGACAGCAAAAAGTTTGAGTCTACAACATTTAGTTAAGGTGTGAGAGCCAAAATGAACTTTTTATGGCTTTAAATGCATTTTCAGCCTGATTGTACACTTCAGGTGAAAATGTCAAAATCTTCAAAATGAGCAAAAGCACAATGAAATTAATGCTTGAATCATCTTCATTTTGCTAACATACACTAATGGCAGCAAAAAGTTTGAGTCTACAACATTTAGTTAAGGTGTGAGAGGCAAAATGAACTTTTTATGGCTTTAAATGCATTTTCAGCCCGATTGTACACTTCAGGTGAAAATGTCAAAATCTTCAAAATGAGCAAAAGCACAATGAAATTAATGCTTGAATCATCTTCATTTTGCTAAAATACACTAATGACAGCAAAAAGTTTGAGTCTACAACATTTAGTTAAGGTGTGAGAGCCAAAATGAACTTTTTATGGCTTTAAATGCATTTTCAGCCTGATTGTACACTTCAGGTGAAAATGTCAAAATCTTCAAAATGAGCAAAAGCACAATGAAATTAATGCTTGAATCATCTTCATTTTGCTAACATACACTAATGACAGCAAAAAGTTTGAGTCTACAACATTTAGTTAAGGTGTGAGAATAAAAATAAACTTTTTATGGCTTTAAATGCATTTTTAGCCCGATTGTACACTTCAGGTGAAAATGTCAAAATCTTCAAAATGAGCAAAAGCACAATAAAATTATTGCTTGAATCATCTTCATTTTGCTAAAATATACTAATGACAGCAACAAGTTTGAGTCTACAACATTTAGTTAAGGTGTGAGAGCCAAAATGAACTTTTTATTGCTTTAAACGCGTTTTCAGCCCCTAATTGTACACTTCAGGTGAAAATGTCAAAATCTTCAAAATGAGCAAAAGCACAATGAAATTAATGCTTGAATCATCTTCATTTTGCTAAAATACACTAATGACAGCAAAAAGTTTGAGTCTACAACATTTAGTTAAGGTGTGAGAGCCAAAATGAACTTTTTATGGCTTTAAATGCATTTTCAGCCTGATTGTACACTTCAGGTGAAAATGTCAAAATCTTCAAAATGAGCAAAAGCACAATGAAATTAATGCTTGAATCATCTTCATTTTGCTAACATACACTAATGACAGCAAAAAGTTTGAGTCTACAACATTTAGTTAAGGTGTGAGAGCCAAAATGAACTTTTTATGGCTTTAAATGCATTTTCAGCCTGATTGTACACTTCAGGTGAAAATGTCAAAATCTTCAAAATGAGCAAAAGCACAATGAAATTAATGCTTGAATCATCTTCATTTTGCTAACATACACTAATGACAGCAAAAAGTTTGAGTCTACAACATTTAGTTAAGGTGTGAGAGCCAAAATGAACTTTTTATGGCTTTAAATGCATTTTTAGCCCGATTGTACACTTCAGGTGAAAATGTCAAAATCTTCAAAATGAGCAAAAGCACAATAAAATTATTGCTTGAATCATCTTCATTTTGCTAAAATATACTAATGACAGCAAAAAGTTTGAGTCTACAACATTTAGTTAAGGTGTGAGAGCCAAAATGAACTTTTTATTGCTTTAAACGCGTTTTCAGCCCCTAATTGTACACTTCAGGTGAAAATGTCAAAATCTTCAAAATGAGCAAAAGCACAATGAAATTAATGCTTGAATCATCTTCATTTTGCTAAAATACACTAATGACAGCAAAAAGTTTGAGTCTACAACATTTAGTTAAGGTGTGAGAGCCAAAATGAACTTTTTATGGCTTTAAATGCATTTTCAGCCTGATTGTACACTTCAGGTGAAAATGTCAAAATCTTCAAAATGAGCAAAAGCACAATGAAATTAATGCTTGAATCATCTTCATTTTGCTAACATACACTAATGACAGCAAAAAGTTTGAGTCTACAACATTTAGTTAAGGTGTGAGAGCCAAAATGAACTTTTTATGGCTTTAAATGCATTTTCAGCCCGATTGTACACTTCAGGTGAAAATGTCAAAATCTTCAAAATGAGCAAAAGCACAATAAAATTAATGCTTGAATCATCTTCATTTTGCTAAATTATACTAATGACAGCAAAAAGTTTGAGTCTACAACATTTAGTTAAGGTGTGAGAGCCAAAATGAACTTTTTATTGCTTTAAACGCGTTTTCAGCCTGATTGTACACTTCAGGTGAAAATGTCAAAATCTTCAAAATGAGCAAAAGCACAATGAAATTAATGCTTGAATCACATTCATTTTGCTAAAATACACTAATGACAGCAAAAAGTTTGAGTCTACAACATTTAGTTAAGGTGTGAGAGCCAAAATGAACTTTTTATGGCTTTAAATGCATTTTCAGCCTGATTGTACACTTCAGGTGAAAATGTCAAAATCTTCAAAATGAGCAAAAGCACAATGAAATTAATGCTTGAATCATCTTCATTTTGCTAACATACACTAATGACAGCAAAAAGTTTGAGTCTACAACATTTAGTTAAGGTGTGAGAGCCAAAATGAACTTTTTATGGCTTTAAATGCATTTTCAGCCCGATTGTACACTTCAGGTGAAAATGTCAAAATCTTCAAAATGAGCAAAAGCACAATAAAATTAATGCTTGAATCATCTTCATTTTGCTAAAATATACTAATGACAGCAAAAAGTTTGAGTCTACAACATTTAGTTAAGGTGTGAGAGCCAAAATGAACTTTTTATTGCTTTAAACGCGTTTTCAGCCCCTAATTGTACACTTCAGGTGAAAATGTAAAAATCTTCAAAATGAGCAAAAGCACAATGAAATTAATGCTTGAATCATCTTCATTTTGCTAAAATACACTAATGACAGCAAAAAGTTTGAGTCTACAACATTTAGTTAAGGTGTGAGAGCCAAAATGAACTTTTTATGGCTTTAAATGCATTTTCAGCCTGATTGTACACTTCAGGTGAAAATGTCAAAATCTTCAAAATGAGCAAAAGCACAATGAAATTAATGCTTGAATCATCTTCATTTTGCTAACATACACTAATGGCAGCAAAAAGTTTGAGTCTACAACATTTAGTTAAGGTGTGAGAGGCAAAATGAACTTTTTATGGCTTTAAATGCATTTTCAGCCCGATTGTACACTTCAGGTGAAAATGTCAAAATCTTCAAAATGAGCAAAAGCACAATGAAATTAATGCTTGAATCATCTTCATTTTGCTAACATACACTAATGACAGCAAAAAGTTTGAGTCTACAACATTTAGTTAAGGTGTGAGAGCCAAAATGAACTTTTTATGGCTTTAAATGCATTTTTAGCCCGATTGTACACTTCAGGTGAAAATGTCAAAATCTTCAAAATGAGCAAAAGCACAATAAAATTATTGCTTGAATCATCTTCATTTTGCTAAAATATACTAATGACAGCAAAAAGTTTGAGTCTACAACATTTAGTTAAGGTGTGAGAGCCAAAATGAACTTTTTATTGCTTTAAACGCGTTTTCAGCCCCTAATTGTACACTTCAGGTGAAAATGTCAAAATCTTCAAAATGAGCAAAAGCACAATGAAATTAATGCTTGAATCATCTTCATTTTGCTAAAATACACTAATGACAGCAAAAAGTTTGAGTCTACAACATTTAGTTAAGGTGTGAGAGCCAAAATGAACTTTTTATGGCTTTAAATGCATTTTCAGCCTGATTGTACACTTCAGGTGAAAATGTCAAAATCTTCAAAATGAGCAAAAGCACAATGAAATTAATGCTTGAATCATCTTCATTTTGCTAACATACACTAATGACAGCAAAAAGTTTGAGTCTACAACATTTAGTTAAGGTGTGAGAGCCAAAATGAACTTTTTATGGCTTTAAATGCATTTTCAGCCCGATTGTACACTTCAGGTGAAAATGTCAAAATCTTCAAAATGAGCAAAAGCACAATAAAATTAATGCTTGAATCATCTTCATTTTGCTAAAATATACTAATGACAGCAAAAAGTTTGAGTCTACAACATTTAGTTAAGGTGTGAGAGCCAAAATGAACTTTTTATTGCTTTAAACGCGTTTTCAGCCTGATTGTACACTTCAGGTGAAAATGTCAAAATCTTCAAAATGAGCAAAAGCACAATGAAATTAATGCTTGAATCATCTTCATTTTGCTAAAATACACTAATGACAGCAAAAAGTTTGAGTCTACAACATTTAGTTAAGGTGTGAGAGCCAAAATGAACTTTTTATGGCTTTAAATGCATTTTCAGCCTGATTGTACACTTCAGGTGAAAATGTCAAAATCTTCAAAATGAGCAAAAGCACAATGAAATTAATGCTTGAATCATCTTCATTTTGCTAACATACACTAATGACAGCCAAAAGTTTGAGTCTACAACATTTAGTTAAGGTGTGAGAGCCAAAATGAACTTTTTATTGCTTTAAACGCGTTTTCAGCCCCTAATTGTACACTTCAGGTGAAAATGTCAAAATCTTCAAAATGAGCAAAAGCACAATAAAATTAATGCTTGAATCATCTTCATTTTGCTAAAATACACTAATGACAGCAAAAAGTTTGAGTCTACAACATTTAGTTAAGGTGTGAGAGCCAAAATGAACTTTTTATGGCTTTAAATGCATTTTCAGCCCGATTGTACACTTCAGGTGAAAATGTCAAAATCTTCAAAATGAGCAAAAGCACAATAAAATTAATGCTTGAATCATCTTCATTTTGCTAAAATATACTAATGACAGCAAAAAGTTTGAGTCTACATTATTTAGTTAAGGTGTGAGAGCCAAAATGAACTTTTTATTGCTTTAAACGCGTTTTCAGCCTGATTGTACACTTCAGGTGAAAATGTCAAAATCTTCAAAATGAGCAAAAGCACAATGAAATTAATGCTTGAATCATCTTCATTTTGCTAAAATACACTAATGACAGCAAAAAGTTTGAGTCTACAACATTTAGTTAAGGTGTGAGAGCCAAAATGAACTTTTTATGGCTTTAAATGCATTTTCAGCCCGATTGTGCACTTCAGGTGAAAATGTCAAAATCTTCAAAATGAGCAAAAGCACAATGAAATTAATGCTTGAATCATCTTCATTTTGCTAACATACACTAATGACAGCAAAAAGTTTGAGTCTACAACATTTAGTTAAGGTGTGAGAGCCAAAATGAACTTTTTATGGCTTTAAATGCATTTTCAGCCTGATTGTACACTTCAGGTGAAAATGTCAAAATCTTCAAAATGAGCAAAAGCACAATGAAATTAATGCTTGAATCATCTTCATTTTGCTAAAATACACTAATGACAGCAAAAAGTTTGAGTCTACAACATTTAGTTAAGGTGTGAGAGCCAAAATGAACTTTTTATGGCTTTAAATGCATTTTCAGCCTGATTGTACACTTCAGGTGAAAATGTCAAAATCTTCAAAATGATTAAAAGCCCAATGAAATTAATGCTTGAATCATCTTCATTTTGCTAAAATACACTAATGACAGCAAAAAGTTTGAGTCTACAACATTTAGTTAAGGTGTGAGAGCCAAAATGAACTTTTTATGGCTTTAAATGCATTTTCAGCCCGATTGTACACTTCAGGTGAAAATGTCAAAATCTTCAAAATGAGCAAAAGCACAATAAAATTAATGCTTGAATCATCTTCATTTTGCTAAAATATACTAATGACAGCAAAAAGTTTGAGTCTACAACATTTAGTTAAGGTGTGAGAGCCAAAATGAACTTTTTATTGCTTTAAACGCGTTTTCAGCCCCTAATTGTACACTTCAGGTGAAAATGTCAAAATCTTCAAAATGAGCAAAAGCACAATGAAATTAATGCTTGAATCATCTTCATTTTGCTCAAATACACTAATGACAGCAAAAAGTTTGAGTCTACAACATTTAGTTAAGGTGTGAGAGCCAAAATGAACTTTTTATGGCTTTAAATGCATTTTCAGCCCGATTGTACACTTCAGGTGAAAATGTCAAAATCTTCAAAATGAGCAAAAGCACAATAAAATTAATGCTTGAATCATCTTCATTTTGCTAAAATATACTAATGACAGCAAAAAGTTTGAGTCTACATTATTTAGTTAAGGTGTGAGAGCCAAAATGAACTTTTTATTGCTTTAAACGCGTTTTCAGCCTGATTGTACACTTCAGGTGAAAATGTCAAAATCTTCAAAATGAGCAAAAGCACAATGAAATTAATGCTTGAATCATCTTCATTTTGCTAAAATACACTAATGACAGCAAAAAGTTTGAGTCTACAACATTTAGTTAAGGTGTGAGAGCCAAAATGAACTTTTTATGGCTTTAAATGCATTTTCAGCCCGATTGTGCACTTCAGGTGAAAATGTCAAAATCTTCAAAATGAGCAAAAGCACAATGAAATTAATGCTTGAATCATCTTCATTTTGCTAACATACACTAATGACAGCAAAAAGTTTGAGTCTACAACATTTAGTTAAGGTGTGAGAGCCAAAATGAACTTTTTATGGCTTTAAATGCATTTTCAGCCTGATTGTACACTTCAGGTGAAAATGTCAAAATCTTCAAAATGATTAAAAGCCCAATGAAATTAATGCTTGAATCATCTTCATTTTGCTAAAATACACTAATGACAGCAAAAAGTTTGAGTCTACAACATTTAGTTAAGGTGTGAGAGCCAAAATGAACTTTTTATGGCTTTAAATGCATTTTCAGCCCGATTGTACACTTCAGGTGAAAATGTCAAAATCTTCAAAATGAGCAAAAGCACAATGAAATTAATGCTTGAATCATCTTCATTTTGCTCAAATACACTAATGACAGCAAAAAGTTTGAGTCTACAACATTTAGTTAAGGTGTGAGAGCCAAAATGAACTTTTTATGGCTTTAAATGCATTTTCAGCCTGATTGTACACTTCAGGTGAAAATGTCAAAATCTTCAAAATGAGCAAAAGCACAATGAAATTAATGCTTGAATCATCTTCATTTTGCTAACATACACTAATGACAGCAAAAAGTTTGAGTCTACAACATTTAGTTAAGGTGTGAGAGCCAAAATGAACTTTTTATGGCTTTAAATGCATTTTCAGCCCGATTGTACACTTCAGGTGAAAATGTCAAAATCTTCAAAATGAGCAAAAGCACAATAAAATTAATGCTTGAATCATCTTCATTTTGCTAAAATATACTAATGACAGCAAAAAGTTTGAGTCTACAACATTTAGTTAAGGTGTGAGAGCCAAAATGAACTTTTTATTGCTTTAAACGCGTTTTCAGCCTGATTGTACACTTCAGGTGAAAATGTCAAAATCTTCAAAATGAGCAAAAGCACAATGAAATTAATGCTTGAATCATCTTCATTTTGCTAACATACACTAATGACAGCAAAAAGTTTGAGTCTACAACATTTAGTTAAGGTGTGAGAGCCAAAATGAACTTTTTATGGCTTTAAATGCATTTTCAGCCTGATTGTACACTTCAGGTGAAAATGTCAAAATCTTCAAAATGAGCAAAAGCACAATGAAATTAATGCTTGAATCATCTTCATTTTGCTAAAATACACTAATGACAGCAAAAAGTTTGAGTCTACAACATTTAGTTAAGGTGTGAGAGCCAAAATGAACTTTTTATGGCTTTAAATGCATTTTCAGCCCGATTGTACACTTCAGGTGAAAATGTCAAAATCTTCAAAATGAGCAAAAGCACAATAAAATTAATGCTTGAATCATCTTCATTTTGCTAAAATATACTAATGACAGCAAAAAGTTTGAGTCTACAACATTTAGTTAAGGTGTGAGAGCCAAAATGAACTTTTTATGGCTTTAAATGCATTTTCAGCCTGATTGTACACTTCAGGTGAAAATGTCAAAATCTTCAAAATGAGCAAAAGCACAATAAAATTAATGCTTGAATCATCTTCATTTTGCTAAAATATACTAATGACAGCAAAAAGTTTGAGTCTACAACATTTAGTTAAGGTGTGAGAGCCAAAATGAACTTTTTATTGCTTTAAACGCGTTTTCAGCCTGATTGTACACTTCAGGTGAAAATGTCAAAATCTTCAAAATGAGCAAAAGCACAATGAAATTAATGCTTGAATCATCTTCATTTTGCTAACATACACTAATGACAGCAAAAAGTTTGAGTCTACAACATTTAGTTAAGGTGTGAGAGCCAAAATGAACTTTTTATGGCTTTAAATGCATTTTCAGCCTGATTGTACACTTCAGGTGAAAATGTCAAAATCTTCAAAATGAGCAAAAGCACAATAAAATTAATGCTTGAATCATCTTCATTTTGCTAAAATACACTAATGACAGCAAAAAGTTTGAGTCTACAACATTTAGTTAAGGTGTGAGAGCCAAAATGAACTTTTTATGGCTTTAAATGCATTTTCAGCCTGATTGTACACTTCAGGTGAAAATGTCAAAATCTTCAAAATGAGCAAAAGCCCAATGAAATTAATGCTTGAATCATCTTCATTTTGCTAAAATACACTAATGACAGCAAAAAGTTTGAGTCTACAACATTTAGTTAAGGTGTGAGAGCCAAAATGAACTTTTTATGGCTTTAAATGCATTTTCAGCCCGATTGTACACTTCAGGTGAAAATGTCAAAATCTTCAAAATGAGCAAAAGCACAATAAAATTAATGCTTGAATCATCTTCATTTTGCTAAAATATACTAATGACAGCAAAAAGTTTGAGTCTACAACATTTAGTTAAGGTGTGAGAACCAAAATGAACTTTTTATTGCTTTAAACGCGTTTTCAGCCTGATTGTACACTTCAGGTGAAAATGTCAAAATCTTCAAAATGAGCAAAAGCACAATGAAATTAATGCTTGAATCATCTTCATTTTGCTAAAATACACTAATGACAGCAAAAAGTTTGAGTCTACAACATTTAGTTAAGGTGTGAGAGCCAAAATGAACTTTTTATGGCTTTAAATGCATTTTCAGCCTGATTGTACACTTCAGGTGAAAATGTCAAAATCTTCAAAATGAGCAAAAGCACAATGAAATTAATGATTGAATCATCTTCATTTTGCTAACATACACTAATGACAGCAAAAAGTTTGAGTCTACAACATTTAGTTAAGGTGTGAGAGCCAAAATGAACTTTTTATGGCTTTAAATGCATTTTCAGCCTGATTGTACACTTCAGGTGAAAATGTCAAAATCTTCAAAATGAGCAAAAGCACAATGAAATTAATGCTTGAATCATCTTCATTTTGCTAAAATATACTAATGACAGCAAAAAGTTTGAGTCTACAACATTTAGTTAAGGTGTGAGAGCCAAAATGAACTTTTTATGGCTTTAAATGCATTTTCAGCCTGATTGTACACTTCAGGTGAAAATGTCAAAATCTTCAAAATGAGCAAAAGCACAATGAAATTAATGCTTGAATCATCTTCATTTTGCTAACATACACTAATGACAGCAAAAAGTTTGAGTCTACAACATTTAGTTAAGGTGTGAGAGCCAAAATGAACTTTTTATGGCTTTAAATGCATTTTCAGCCTGATTGTACACTTCAGGTGAAAATGTCAAAATCTTCAAAATGAGCAAAAGCACAATGAAATTAATGCTTGAATCATCTTCATTTTGCTAAAATACACTAATGACAGCAAAAAGTTTGAGTCTACAACATTTAGTTAAGGTGTGAGAGCCAAAATGAACTTTTTATGGCTTTAAATGCATTTTCAGCCCGATTGTACACTTCAGGTGAAAATGTCAAAATCTTCAAAATGAGCAAAAGCACAATAAAATTAATGCTTGAATCATCTTCATTTTGCTAAAATATACTAATGACAGCAAAAAGTTTGAGTCTACAACATTTAGTTAAGGTGTGAGAGCCAAAATGAACTTTTTATGGCTTTAAATGCATTTTCAGCCTGATTGTACACTTCAGGTGAAAATGTCAAAATCTTCAAAATGAGCAAAAGCACAATAAAATTAATGCTTGAATCATCTTCATTTTGCTAAAATATACTAATGACAGCAAAAAGTTTGAGTCTACAACATTTAGTTAAGGTGTGAGAGCCAAAATGAACTTTTTATTGCTTTAAACGCGTTTTCAGCCTGATTGTACACTTCAGGTGAAAATGTCAAAATCTTCAAAATGAGCAAAAGCACAATGAAATTAATGCTTGAATCATCTTCATTTTGCTAACATACACTAATGACAGCAAAAAGTTTGAGTCTACAACATTTAGTTAAGGTGTGAGAGCCAAAATGAACTTTTTATGGCTTTAAATGCATTTTCAGCCTGATTGTACACTTCAGGTGAAAATGTCAAAATCTTCAAAATGAGCAAAAGCACAATAAAATTAATGCTTGAATCATCTTCATTTTGCTAAAATACACTAATGACAGCAAAAAGTTTGAGTCTACAACATTTAGTTAAGGTGTGAGAGCCAAAATGAACTTTTTATGGCTTTAAATGCATTTTCAGCCTGATTGTACACTTCAGGTGAAAATGTCAAAATCTTCAAAATGAGCAAAAGCCCAATGAAATTAATGCTTGAATCATCTTCATTTTGCTAAAATACACTAATGACAGCAAAAAGTTTGAGTCTACAACATTTAGTTAAGGTGTGAGAGCCAAAATGAACTTTTTATGGCTTTAAATGCATTTTCAGCCCGATTGTACACTTCAGGTGAAAATGTCAAAATCTTCAAAATGAGCAAAAGCACAATAAAATTAATGCTTGAATCATCTTCATTTTGCTAAAATATACTAATGACAGCAAAAAGTTTGAGTCTACAACATTTAGTTAAGGTGTGAGAGCCAAAATGAACTTTTTATTGCTTTAAACGCGTTTTCAGCCTGATTGTACACTTCAGGTGAAAATGTCAAAATCTTCAAAATGAGCAAAAGCACAATGAAATTAATGCTTGAATCATCTTCATTTTGCTAAAATACACTAATGACAGCAAAAAGTTTGAGTCTACAACATTTAGTTAAGGTGTGAGAGCCAAAATGAACTTTTTATGGCTTTAAATGCATTTTCAGCCTGATTGTACACTTCAGGTGAAAATGTCAAAATCTTCAAAATGAGCAAAAGCACAATGAAATTAATGATTGAATCATCTTCATTTTGCTAACATACACTAATGACAGCAAAAAGTTTGAGTCTACAACATTTAGTTAAGGTGTGAGAGCCAAAATGAACTTTTTATGGCTTTAAATGCATTTTCAGCCTGATTGTACACTTCAGGTGAAAATGTCAAAATCTTCAAAATGAGCAAAAGCACAATGAAATTAATGCTTGAATCATCTTCATTTTGCTAAAATATACTAATGACAGCAAAAAGTTTGAGTCTACAACATTTAGTTAAGGTGTGAGAGCCAAAATGAACTTTTTATTGCTTTAAACGCGTTTTCAGCCTGATTGTACACTTCAGGTGAAAATGTCAAAATCTTCAAAATGAGCAAAAGCACAATGAAATTAATGCTTGAATCATCTTCATTTTGCTAAAATACACTAATGACAGCAAAAAGTTTGAGTCTACAACATTTAGTTAAGGTGTGAGAGCCAAAATGAACTTTTTATGGCTTTAAATGCATTTTCAGCCTGATTGTACACTTCAGGTGAAAATGTCAAAATCTTCAAAATGAGCAAAAGCACAATGAAATTAATGCTTGAATCATCTTCATTTTGCTAACATACACTAATGACAGCAAAAAGTTTGAGTCTACAACATTTAGTTAAGGTGTGAGAGCCAAAATGAACTTTTTATGGCTTTAAATGCATTTTCAGCCCGATTGTACACTTCAGGTGAAAATGTCAAAATCTTCAAAATGAGCAAAAGCACAATAAAATTAATGCTTGAATCATCTTCATTTTGCTAAAATATACTAATGACAGCAAAAAGTTTGAGTCTACAACATTTAGTTAAGGAGTGAGAGCCAAAATGAACTTTTTATTGCTTTAAACGCGTTTTCAGCCCCTAATTGTACACTTCAGGTGAAAATGTCAAAATCTTCAAAATGAGCAAAAGCACAATAAAATTAATGCTTGAATCATCTTCATTTTGCTAAAATATACTAATGACAGCAAAAAGTTTGAGTCTACAACATTTAGTTAAGGTGTGAGAGCCAAAATGAACTTTTTATGGCTTTAAATGCATTTTCAGCCTGATTGTACACTTCAGGTGAAAATGTCAAAATCTTCAAAATGAGCAAAAGCACAATAAAATTAATGCTTGAATCATCTTCATTTTGCTAAAATATACTAATGACAGCAAAAAGTTTGAGTCTACAACATTTAGTTAAGGTGTGAGAGCCAAAATGAACTTTTTATTGCTTTAAACGCGTTTTCAGCCTGATTGTACACTTCAGGTGAAAATGTCAAAATCTTCAAAATGAGCAAAAGCACAATGAAATTAATGCTTGAATCATCTTCATTTTGCTAACATACACTAATGACGGCAAAAAGTTTGAGTCTACAACATTTAGTTAAGGTGTGAGAGCCAAAATGAACTTTTTATGGCTTTAAATGCATTTTCAGCCTGATTGTACACTTCAGGTGAAAATGTCAAAATCTTCAAAATGAGCAAAAGCACAATGAAATTAATGCTTGAATCATCTTCATTTTGCTAAAATACACTAATGACAGCAAAAAGTTTGAGTCTACAACATTTAGTTAAGGTGTGAGAGCCAAAATGAACTTTTTATGGCTTTAAATGCATTTTCAGCCTGATTGTACACTTCAGGTGAAAATGTCAAAATCTTCAAAATGAGCAAAAGCACAATAAAATTAATGCTTGAATCATCTTCATTTTGCTAAAATATACTAATGACAGCAAAAAGTTTGAGTCTACAACATTTAGTTAAGGTGTGAGAGCCAAAATGAACTTTTTATTGCTTTAAACGCGTTTTCAGCCCCTAATTGTACACTTCAGGTGAAAATGTCAAAATCTTCAAAATGAGCAAAAGCACAATGAAATTAATGCTTGAATCATCTTCATTTTGCTAAAATACACTAATGACAGCAAAAAGTTTGAGTCTACAACATTTAGTTAAGGTGTGAGAGCCAAAATGAACTTTTTATGGCTTTAAATGCATTTTCAGCCTGATTGTACACTTCAGGTGAAAATGTCAAAATCTTCAAAATGAGCAAAAGCACAATGAAATTAATGCTTGAATCATCTTCATTTTGCTAACATACACTAATGGCAGCAAAAAGTTTGAGTCTACAACATTTAGTTAAGGTGTGAGAGGCAAAATGAACTTTTTATGGCTTTAAATGCATTTTCAGCCCGATTGTACACTTCAGGTGAAAATGTCAAAATCTTCAAAATGAGCAAAAGCACAATGAAATTAATGCTTGAATCATCTTCATTTTGCTAAAATACACTAATGACAGCAAAAAGTTTGAGTCTACAACATTTAGTTAAGGTGTGAGAGCCAAAATGAACTTTTTATGGCTTTAAATGCATTTTCAGCCTGATTGTACACTTCAGGTGAAAATGTCAAAATCTTCAAAATGAGCAAAAGCACAATGAAATTAATGCTTGAATCATCTTCATTTTGCTAACATACACTAATGACAGCAAAAAGTTTGAGTCTACAACATTTAGTTAAGGTGTGAGAGCCAAAATGAACTTTTTATGGCTTTAAATGCATTTTTAGCCCGATTGTACACTTCAGGTGAAAATGTCAAAATCTTCAAAATGAGCAAAAGCACAATAAAATTATTGCTTGAATCATCTTCATTTTGCTAAAATATACTAATGACAGCAAAAAGTTTGAGTCTACAACATTTAGTTAAGGTGTGAGAGCCAAAATGAACTTTTTATTGCTTTAAACGCGTTTTCAGCCCCTAATTGTACACTTCAGGTGAAAATGTCAAAATCTTCAAAATGAGCAAAAGCACAATGAAATTAATGCTTGAATCATCTTCATTTTGCTAAAATACACTAATGACAGCAAAAAGTTTGAGTCTACAACATTTAGTTAAGGTGTGAGAGCCAAAATGAACTTTTTATGGCTTTAAATGCATTTTCAGCCTGATTGTACACTTCAGGTGAAAATGTCAAAATCTTCAAAATGAGCAAAAGCACAATGAAATTAATGCTTGAATCATCTTCATTTTGCTAACATACACTAATGACAGCAAAAAGTTTGAGTCTACAACATTTAGTTAAGGTGTGAGAGCCAAAATGAACTTTTTATGGCTTTAAATGCATTTTCAGCCCGATTGTACACTTCAGGTGAAAATGTCAAAATCTTCAAAATGAGCAAAAGCACAATAAAATTAATGCTTGAATCATCTTCATTTTGCTAAATTATACTAATGACAGCAAAAAGTTTGAGTCTACAACATTTAGTTAAGGTGTGAGAGCCAAAATGAACTTTTTATTGCTTTAAACGCGTTTTCAGCCTGATTGTACACTTCAGGTGAAAATGTCAAAATCTTCAAAATGAGCAAAAGCACAATGAAATTAATGCTTGAATCATCTTCATTTTGCTAAAATACACTAATGACAGCAAAAAGTTTGAGTCTACAACATTTAGTTAAGGTGTGAGAGCCAAAATGAACTTTTTATGGCTTTAAATGCATTTTCAGCCTGATTGTACACTTCAGGTGAAAATGTCAAAATCTTCAAAATGAGCAAAAGCACAATGAAATTAATGCTTGAATCATCTTCATTTTGCTAACATACACTAATGACAGCAAAAAGTTTGAGTCTACAACATTTAGTTAAGGTGTGAGAGCCAAAATGAACTTTTTATGGCTTTAAATGCATTTTCAGCCCGATTGTACACTTCAGGTGAAAATGTCAAAATCTTCAAAATGAGCAAAAGCACAATAAAATTAATGCTTGAATCATCTTCATTTTGCTAAAATATACTAATGACAGCAAAAAGTTTGAGTCTACAACATTTAGTTAAGGTGTGAGAGCCAAAATGAACTTTTTATTGCTTTAAACGCGTTTTCAGCCCCTAATTGTACACTTCAGGTGAAAATGTCAAAATCTTCAAAATGAGCAAAAGCACAATGAAATTAATGCTTGAATCATCTTCATTTTGCTAAAATACACTAATGACAGCAAAAAGTTTGAGTCTACAACATTTAGTTAAGGTGTGAGAGCCAAAATGAACTTTTTATGGCTTTAAATGCATTTTCAGCCTGATTGTACACTTCAGGTGAAAATGTCAAAATCTTCAAAATGAGCAAAAGCACAATGAAATTAATGCTTGAATCATCTTCATTTTGCTAAAATACACTAATGACAGCAAAAAGTTTGAGTCTACAACATTTAGTTAAGGTGTGAGAGCCAAAATGAACTTTTTATGGCTTTAAATGCATTTTCAGCCCGATTGTGCACTTCAGGTGAAAATGTCAAAATCTTCAAAATGAGCAAAAGCACAATGAAATTAATGCTTGAATCATCTTCATTTTGCTAACATACACTAATGACAGCAAAAAGTTTGAGTCTACAACATTTAGTTAAGGTGTGAGAGCCAAAATGAACTTTTTATGGCTTTAAATGCATTTTCAGCCTGATTGTACACTTCAGGTGAAAATGTCAAAATCTTCAAAATGAGCAAAAGCACAATGAAATTAATGCTTGAATCATCTTCATTTTGCTAAAATACACTAATGACAGCAAAAAGTTTGAGTCTACAACATTTAGTTAAGGTGTGAGAGCCAAAATGAACTTTTTATGGCTTTAAATGCATTTTCAGCCTGATTGTACACTTCAGGTGAAAATGTCAAAATCTTCAAAATGATTAAAAGCCCAATGAAATTAATGCTTGAATCATCTTCATTTTGCTAAAATACACTAATGACAGCAAAAAGTTTGAGTCTACAACATTTAGTTAAGGTGTGAGAGCCAAAATGAACTTTTTATGGCTTTAAATGCATTTTCAGCCCGATTGTACACTTCAGGTGAAAATGTCAAAATCTTCAAAATGAGCAAAAGCACAATAAAATTAATGCTTGAATCATCTTCATTTTGCTAAAATATACTAATGACAGCAAAAAGTTTGAGTCTACAACATTTAGTTAAGGTGTGAGAGCCAAAATGAACTTTTTATTGCTTTAAACGCGTTTTCAGCCCCTAATTGTACACTTCAGGTGAAAATGTCAAAATCTTCAAAATGAGCAAAAGCACAATGAAATTAATGCTTGAATCATCTTCATTTTGCTCAAATACACTAATGACAGCAAAAAGTTTGAGTCTACAACATTTAGTTAAGGTGTGAGAGCCAAAATGAACTTTTTATGGCTTTAAATGCATTTTCAGCCCGATTGTACACTTCAGGTGAAAATGTCAAAATCTTCAAAATGAGCAAAAGCACAATAAAATTAATGCTTGAATCATCTTCATTTTGCTAAAATATACTAATGACAGCAAAAAGTTTGAGTCTACATTATTTAGTTAAGGTGTGAGAGCCAAAATGAACTTTTTATTGCTTTAAACGCGTTTTCAGCCTGATTGTACACTTCAGGTGAAAATGTCAAAATCTTCAAAATGAGCAAAAGCACAATGAAATTAATGCTTGAATCATCTTCATTTTGCTAAAATACACTAATGACAGCAAAAAGTTTGAGTCTACAACATTTAGTTAAGGTGTGAGAGCCAAAATGAACTTTTTATGGCTTTAAATGCATTTTCAGCCCGATTGTACACTTCAGGTGAAAATGTCAAAATCTTCAAAATGAGCAAAAGCACAATAAAATTAATGCTTGAATCATCTTCATTTTGCTAAAATATACTAATGACAGCAAAAAGTTTGAGTCTACAACATTTAGTTAAGGTGTGAGAGCCAAAATGAACTTTTTATTGCTTTAAACGCGTTTTCAGCCCCTAATTGTACACTTCAGGTGAAAAATGTCAAAATCTTCAAAATGAGCAAAAGCACAATGAAATTAATGCTTGAATCATCTTCATTTTGCTAAAATACACTAATGACAGCAAAAAGTTTGAGTCTACAACATTTAGTTAAGGTGTGAGAGCCAAAATGAACTTTTTATGGCTTTAAATGCATTTTCAGCCTGATTGTACACTTCAGGTGAAAATGTCAAAATCTTCAAAATGAGCAAAAGCACAATGAAATTAATGCTTGAATCATCTTCATTTTGCTAACATACACTAATGGACAGCAAAAAGTTTGAGTCTACAACATTTAGTTAAGGGTGTGAGAGGCAAAATGAACTTTTTATGGCTTTAAATGCATTTTCAGCCCGATTGTACACTTCAGGTGAAAATGTCAAAATCTTCAAAATGAGCAAAAGCACAATGAAATTAATGCTTGAATCATCTTCATTTTGCTAACATACACTAATGACAGCAAAAAGTTTGAGTCTACAACATTTAGTTAAGGTGTGAGAGCCAAAATGAACTTTTTATGGCTTTAAATGCATTTTCAGCCCGATTGTACACTTCAGGTGAAAATGTCAAAATCTTCAAAATGAGCAAAAGCACAATAAAATTATTGCTTGAATCATCTTCATTTTGCTAAAATATACTAATGACAGCAAAAAGTTTGAGTCTACAACATTTAGTTAAGGTGTGAGAGCCAAAATGAACTTTTTATTGCTTTAAACGCGTTTTCAGCCCCAATTGTACACTTCAGGTGAAAATGTCAAAATCTTCAAAATGAGCAAAAGCACAATGAAATTAATGCTTGAATCATCTTCATTTTGCTAAAATACACTAATGACAGCAAAAAGTTTGAGTCTACAACATTTAGTTAAGGTGTGAGAGCCAAAATGAACTTTTTATGGCTTTAAATGCATTTTCAGCCTGATTGTACACTTCAGGTGAAAATGTCAAAATCTTCAAAATGAGCAAAAGCACAATGAAATTAATGCTTGAATCATCTTCATTTTGCTAACATACACTAATGACAGCAAAAAGTTTGAGTCTACAACATTTAGTTAAGGTGTGAGAGCCAAAATGAACTTTTATGGCTTTAAATGCATTTTCAGCCCGATTGTACACTTCAGGTGAAAATGTCAAAATCTTCAAAATGAGCAAAAGCACAATAAAATTAATGCTTGAATCATCTTCATTTTGCTAAAATATACTAATGACAGCAAAAAGTTTGAGTCTACAACATTTAGTTAAGGTGTGAGAGCCAAAATGAACTTTTTATTGCTTTAAACGCGTTTTCAGCCTGATTGTACACTTCAGGTGAAAATGTCAAAATCTTCAAAATGAGCAAAAGCACAATGAAATTAATGCTTGAATCATCTTCATTTTGCTAACATACACTAATGACAGCAAAAAGTTTGAGTCTACAACATTTAGTTAAGGTGTGAGAGCCAAAATGAACTTTTTATTGCTTTAAACGCGTTTTCAGCCTGATTGTACACTTCAGGTGAAAATGTCAAAATCTTCAAAATGAGCAAAAGCACAATGAAATTAATGCTTGAATCATCTTCATTTTGCTAACATACACTAATGACAGCAAAAAGTTTGAGTCTACAACATTTAGTTAAGGTGTGAGAGCCAAAATGAACTTTTTATTGCTTTAAACGCGTTTTCAGCCCTAATTGTACACTTCAGGTGAAAATGTCAAAATCTTCAAAATGAGCAAAAGCACAATAAAATTAATGCTTGAATCATCTTCATTTTGCTAAAATACACTAATGACAGCAAAAAGTTTAAGTCTACAACATTTAGTTAAGGTGTGAGAGCCAAAATGAACTTTTTATTGCTTTAAATGCATTTTCAGCCTGATTGTACACTTCAGGTGAAAATGTCAAAATCTTCAAAATGAGCAAAAGCACAATAAAATTAATGCTTGAATCATCTTCATTTTGCTAAAATATACTAATGACAGCAAAAAGTTTGAGTCTACATTATTTAGTTAAGGTGTGAGAGCCAAAATGAACTTTTTATTGCTTTAAACGCGTTTTCAGCCTGATTGTACACTTCAGGTGAAAATGTCAA